>NC_091984.1:144489453-144536953 GCF_044704955.1 Pristiophorus japonicus
AAACCTGACCCTAGCCCTAGCCCTAGCCCTAACGCTAACCATAAACATAGACCGAACACTAACCCGAGACCTAACCCTAATCCTAACCCGAACCCTAACCCTAACTCTAACCCTAACGCTAATCCTAACCCTAACACTAACCCTAATCCTAACACTAAACCTAACCCCAACGCTAGCCCTAACCCTAACCATAGCCCTCGCCCTAACACTAAACCTAACCCTAGCGCTAACTCGAGCCCTAAACCTAGCCGTAATCCGAGCCCTAACCTTAACCCTAACCCTAACCCTAACACCTAACCCTAACCCTAAGCCAAACCCTACCCCTAATCCGAACCCGAACCCAAACCCAAACGCCAGTCCCAGCTCTAACTCTAATCCTGACCTGAACCTAATCCTTGCGCTAACCCTAGCCCTAACCCTAACATTAACCGTAACCCTAAACGTAGCCCTAGCTCTAATCCTAACACTGATATTTAACCGACAATAACTCTCAACCTCATCATAACCCTAGAACTAACCCATCCCTTAACCCGAAACCGACCCGAGCCCTAAGCCTAACCCTAATCCTAACCCTCACCCTAATACTAAATTTAATCCTAACCCTAACCCTAACCCTAACACTAACCCTAACCCTAACACTAACCTAACCCTAACCCTAACACTAACCCTAACTCTAACCCAAACCCTAACCGTAACCCTAAGCCTAAGCATAACCCTAACCCTCACCCTGACCCGAACCCTAACACTAACCCTAACCCTATCACTAAACCTAACACCATCCCTAAACCTAGCATTAGCCCTTGCCCCAAACCTAACCCTATCCCAAACCCCAATTGTAACCCCAGCCATAACCCTAGTCCTAGCCCTAACCCTAACCCTAATCCTAACCCTAACCGGAACCATAAACCTAACTCTAACCTTAACCCTAACTCTAGCCCAATCCCAAATCCTAACCCGAACCCTAACATTAACCCGAACCCTAACCTTAACACTAGCCCTAATCCTAACCCTAACGCTAGCCCAAACCCTAACCCTGGCCCTAGCCCGAATCCTAACCCTAACTCTAATCCGAGCCCTAACCCGAGCTGTAATCCTAGACGTAACCCTACCCCTAACGCTAATCCTAACCCGAACCCGAACCCTAACCCTAACCCTAACCCTAACCCTAACCCTAATCATAACCCTAACCCTCGCCCGAACCCGAGCCGTAAACCTAGCAGTAACCCTAAACTAACCCTAATCCTAGCACTAACCCTAACCCTAACACTAACCTGAACCCTAACCCTTACCCTAGCCCGAGCTCTACTTCTAAACCTAACCATAATCCCAACCCTAATCGTAATCTTAACACGACCCCTAACCCTAAACTTAACCCGAATCCGAACCTTAGCCCAAGCCTAACTTTAACCCTAGCCCTAGCACTCGACCTAACCCTAACCTAACACTAACCATAACTCTAATCCTTATCCTAGCCCTAACCATAACTCTAACACTATAACTAACCCTAACCCTAACCCTAACCCTAGCACTAGCACTAACCCAAGCCCTAGCCTTAGATCTAACCCTAACCCTAGCTCTGACCCTCGCCCACACACTAACTATAGACCTAGCCCGACTCCAAACCCTAAACCTAACCCAAACCCTAACGCTAACTCTAACCCTAACCCTAACCCTAACTCTAATTCACCATTATCCTAACCCTCACCCTAGTCCCAGCCCTAATCCTAGTCCTAACCTGAACCCAAACCCAAATCCTCAACCTACCCCTAAACCTAGCCCTAAACCTAACCCTAAACCTAACCTTAAACCTTACCCAAACCCTTGCCCTCACACTACCACTAGCTCTAACACTGACACTGATCCTAACACTAGCCCTAACACGAACACACACCTAGCCATAAACCTAGTCCTCTCCCTCGCCCTGGCTATAACACTAACATAGCCCTAACCCTAGCCCTAATCCAAGCCCGAAACCTAACCCTATCCAAACACTAACCCTAACCCTAAACCTAACACTAACCCTAATCCGAAACCTAACCATAATCCTAACCCAAAACCTAACTCTAACCCTAATCCTAACCCTAACCCTCACCTTAATCCTAAGCCTAACCCTAACACTAGCCCTAAACCTAACACTATCCCGAACACTAAACCCAATCCGAGCACTAGCCCTTGCCCTAAACCTAACTCTAGCGCGAACCCGAGTCTTACCCCGAGCCGTAGCCCAAACCGTACAACTCGACCTAACCCTAACCCGAAACGTAACCCTAGTCCTAACCCTAACCATAACCCTAACCGGTGGCCTAACCCTCGCCCTAGCTTTAGACCTTGCCCTAATACTAACCCTAACCCTTACCCTAACCCGAGCCTTAACACTAACCCAAACCCTAATCCAAAAACGAAACCTAATGCGAGTCCTAGCCCAAGCCCTAATCCTAACCCTAACCCAAACCATAACACTAGCTCGAACCCTAACCCTAGCCCAGGACCTGACGCTAACCCTAAACCTAACCCTAACCCTAATCCTAAACTTAACACTAACATTAACCCTAACCCTAACCTTTACTGGGACCATAATCCGAGAATAACCCTAGCCCTAACCCTAATCCTAACCGAAAAGCAAACCGTAAAAATAACCCGAGCCCTAACCCTATTCCTAACCTTAACCCTAACCCTAACCCTAACCCAAAGCCTAAACCTAACCCTAACCATAAACCTAACCCTAACCTTAACCCTAACCCTAACCCTAACCCTCACCCTAATCCTAACCCTAACCCTAACCCTAACCCTAACCCAAACCCTAACCCTAACCCTAACCCTAACCTTTAACCTAACACTAACTCTCAACCTCACCATAACCCTTGACCTAACCTTCCCTCAACCCGAAACCTATCCCTAGCCCTAAGCCTAACCCTGATCCTTACACGAACCTGAACACTAACCTTAATCCTAATCCTAACCCTAACCCTAACCCTAACCCTAACCCTAAGCCTAAACCTAACCCTCACAGTGACCCTAACCCTAAAACTAACCCTAACCCTTTCACTAAACCTAACACTATCCCTATATCTAGCACTAGCACTTGCCCTAAACCTAACCCTATCCCGAACCCTAACCCTAACCCTAATCCTAACCCTAACCCGAACCCTAACCATAACCCTAACCCTAACCCTAACCCTAACCCTAACCCAACCCGAACATTAACCATAACCCTAACCCTAACCCTAACCCTAAACCTAACCCTAACCCTAACCCTAACCCTAACACTAACCCTAACCCTAACCCTAACCCTAATTCTAACCCTAACCTTTAACCTAACACTAACTCGCAACCTCACCATAACCCTAGACCTAACCCTTCCCTCAACCCGAAACCTAACCCTAGCCGTAAGCATAACCCTGATCCTCACGCTAACCTGAACACTCACCTTAATCCTAACCCTAACCCTAACCCTAACCCTAAGCCTAAACCTAACCCTCACAGTGACCCTGACACTAACACTAACCCTAACCCTTTCACTAAAGCTAACACTATCCCTATATCTAGCACTAGTACTTGCACTAAACCTAACCCTATCCCGAACCCTAACCCTAACCCTAACCCTAATCCTAACACTAACCCTAACCCTAACCCTAACCCTAACCCTAATCTTTAACCTAACACTAACTCTCAACCTCACCATAACCCTAGACCTAACCCTTCCCTCAACCCGAAACCTAACCCTAGCCCTAAGCCTAACCCTGATCCTTATGCTAACCTGAACACTAACCTTAATCCTAATCCTAACCCTAACCCTAACCCTAAACCTAAGCCTAAACCTAACCCTCACAGTGACCCTAACCCTAACACTAACCCTAACCCTTTCACTAAACCTAACACTATCCCTATATCTAGCACTAGCACTTGCCCTAAACCTAACCCTATCCCGAACACTAATTGTAAACCCAGCCCTAACACTAGTCCTAGCCCTAACCATAACCCTAAACCTAAACAAACCCTAACCCTATCTTTAACCCTAACCCTAACCTTAACCCGAACCATAACCCTAATTCTAACCTTAATCCTAACTCTAGACCAAGACCAAATCCTTACCCGAACCCTAACATTAACCCGAACCCTAACCATAACCCTAGCCCTAACCCTAACCCTAAGCCTAACCCTAACCATAACCCTAACCCTAACTCTAACCCTAACCCTTCCCTAACCCAAACCCTAACCCTAACCCTAACCGTAGACCTAATCCTAACACTGGCCCTAGCCCTAACCCTAACCCTAACCCTAGCTCTAACCCGAACACTAACCCTATCCCTAGCCCTAACACTAACCCTAACCGTAACCCCAACCCTAGCCCTAGCTCTAATCCTAACCCTAACCTTAACCTAACCCTAAATCTAAATCTAACCATATTCTAAACCTAGCCCTAACCTTGGCTCGAAACCTAACCCTCGCCCTAAGCCTAACCCTGACTCTAGCCCTAGCCCTAGCCCTAAGGCTAACCATGAACCTAGACCGAACACTAACCCGAGACCTAACCCTAACCCTAACCCTAACCCTAACCCTAACCCTAACCCTAACCCTAACCCTAACCCTAACCCTAACCCTAACCCTAACCCTAACCCTAACCCTAACCCTAACCCTAACCCTAGCTCTAACCCGAACACTAACCCTATCCCTAGCCCTAACACTAACCCTAACCGTAACCCCAACCCTAGCCCTAGCTCTAATCCTAACCCTAACCTTAACCTAACCCTAAATCTAAATCTAACCATATTCTAAACCTAGCCCTAACCTTGGCTCGAAACCTAACCCTCGCCCTAAGCCTAACCCTGACTCTAGCCCTAGCCCTAGCCCTAAGGCTAACCATGAACCTAGACCGAACACTAACCCGAGACCTAACCCTAATCCTAACCCGAACCCTAACCCTAACTCTAACCCTAACCCTAATCCTAACCCTAACACTAACCCGAATCCTAACCCTAACCCTAACCCCAACGTTAGCCCTAACCCTAACCATAGCCCTCGCCCTACCATTAAACCTAACCCTAGCGCTAACTCGAGCCCTAAACCTAGCCGTAATCCGAGCCCAAAGCCTAACCCTAACCCTAACGCTAACCCTAACCCTAACCCTAACCCAAACCCTACCCCTAATCCTAATCCTTGCGCTAACCCGAGTTCTAACACTAGCCGTAATCCTAGACCTAACGCTAACCCTAGCCCTAACCCTCACACTAACCATAACCCTAAACGTAGCCCTAGCTCTAATCCTAACCCTAACATTTAACCGACAATAACTCTCAACCTCACCATAACCCTAAGCCTAACCCTAATCCTAACCCTCAACCTAATACTAAACTTAATCCTAACCCTAACCCTAACCCTAACACTAACATAACCCTAACCCTAACACTAACCCTAACTCTAACCCAAACCCTAACCCTAACCCTAACCCTAAGCCTAACCCTAACCCTCACCCTGACCCGAACCCTAACACTAACCCGAACCCTATCACTAAACCTAACACCATCCCTAAACCTAGCACTAGCCCTTGCCCTAAACCTAACCCTATCCCAAACCCCAATTGTAACCCCAGCCATAACCCTAGTCCTAGACCTAACCCTAACCCTAAACCTAACCCTAACCGGAACCATAAACCTAACTCTAACCTTAACCCTAACTCTAGCCCAAGCCCAAATCCTAACCCGAACCCTAACATTAACCCGTACCCTAACCTTAACACTAGCCCTAATCCTAACCCAAACCTTGCCCTAACCCTAACCCTGGCCCTAGCCCTAACCCTAACCCTAACTCTAATCCGAGCCCTAACCCGAGCCGTAATCCTAGCCGTAACCCTACCCCTAACGCTAATCCTAACCCTAACCCGAACCCTAACCCTAACCCTAACCCTAACCCTAACCCTAACCCTAATCATAACCCTAACCCTCGCCCGAACCCGAGCCGTAAGCCTAGCAGTAACCCTAACCCTAACCCTAATCCTAGCACTAACCCTAACCCTAACACTAACCTGAAGCCTAACCCTAACCCTAGACCGAGCTCTACTTCTAAACCTAACCATAATCCCAACCCCAATCGTAATCTTAACACGACCCCTAATCCTAAACTCAACCCGAATCCGAACCTTAGCCCAAGCCTAACTTTAACCCTAGCCCTAGCACTCGACCTAACCCTAACCTAACACTAACCATACCTCTAATCCTTATCCTAGCCCTAAACCTAGCTCTAAACCTAACACTAACCCTAGCCCTAGCCCTAGCACGAGCTCTAACCGTAACCCTAACTCTAACACTAAACCTAACCCTAACCCTAACCCTAACTCTAGCTCTAAACCTAACATTAACCCTCGCCCTAGTCCTAGCACGAGCCCTAACCGAACGCTAACCCTAACACTAAACCTAACCCGAACACTAACCCTAACCCTAGCACTAGCACTAACCCAAGCCCTAGCCTTAGGTCTAACCCTAACCCTAGCTCTGACCCTAGCCCACACACTAACTATAGACCTAGCCCGACTCCAAACCCTAAACCTAACCCAAACCCTAACGCTAACCCTAACCCTAACCCTAACTCTACTTCACCATTATCCTAACCCTCACCCTAGTCACAGCCCTAATCCTAGTCCTAACCTGAACCCAAACCCAAAGCCTCAACCTAACCCTAAACCTAGCCCTAAACCAAACCCTAAACCTAACCCAAACCCTTGCCCTCACACTACCACTAGCTCTAACACTGACACTGATCCTAACCCTAGCCATAACACTAACGCACTCCTAGCCATAAACCTAGTCCTCGCCCTCGCCCTGGCTATAACACTAACATAGCCCTAACCCTAGCCCTAATCCAAGCCCGAAACCTAACCCTATCCCAAACACTAACCCTAACCCTAAACCTAACACTAACCCAAAACCGAAACCTAACCATAAACCTAAACCAAAACCTAACTCTAACCCTAATCCTAACCCTAACCCTCACCCTAATCCTAAGCCTAACCCTAACACTAGCCCTAAACCTAACACTATCCCGAACACTAAACCCAATCCGAGCACTAGCCCTTGACCTAAACCTAACCCTAGCGCAAACCCGAGCCCTAACCCGAGCCGTAGCCCAAACCGTACAACTCGCCCAACCCTAACCCGAAACGTAACCCGAGTCCTAACCCTAACCATAACCCTATCCGGTGGCCTAACCCTCGCTCTAGCTTTAGACCTTGCCCTAACACTAAACCTAACCCTTCCCCTAACCCTAGCCTTAACACTAACCCAAACCCTAATCCAAACCCGAAACCTAATGCGAGTCCCAGACCAAGCCCTAATCCTAACCCTAACCCGAACCCGAACACTAGCTCGAACCCTAACCCTAGCCCAAGACCTGACGCTAACCATAAACCTAACCCTAACCCTAATCCTAAACTTAACCCTAACATTAACCCTAACCCTAACCTTTACTGGGACCATAACCCTATAATAACCCTAGCCCTAACCCTAATCCTAACCGAAAAGCAAACCGTAAAACTAATCCGAGCCCTAACCCTATGCCTAACCTTAACCCTAACCCTAACCCTAAGCCTAACCCTAACCCTAACCCTAACCATAAACCTAACCCTAACCTTAACCCTAACCCTAACCCTAACCCTAACCCTAACCCTAATCCTAACCCGAACCCTAACACGAACCCGAACCCTAACCCTAACACTAACCCTAACCCTAATCCTACCCCTAACTCTAACCCTAAACCTAAACCCTAACCCTAACCCTAACCCTAACCCTAACCCTAACCCTAACCCTAACCCTAATCCTAACCCTAACCCGAACCCTAACCCGAACCCTAACCCTAGCCCAAGACCTGACCCTAATCCTAACCCTAACCTTAAACCTTACCCCAGCCATAGCTCTAATCATAACCCTAACCCTAACCCTAACCCTTAACCTAATCCTTACCCTAACCCTAACCCTAACCTAACACTAACCCTAACCCTAACCCTAACCCTAGCCCTAACCCTAATCCTACCGCTAACTCTAACCCTAAACCTATCCCTAGCTCGAATCCTAACCCTAACCTTAACCCTAACACTAACTCTCAACATAACCATAACCCTATACCTAACCGTAACCTTAATCCGAAACCAAACCCGAGCCCTAAAGCTAACCGTAAACCTAACCCGAGCACTAACCCTAACCCTAACCCTAACCCAAACACTAACCCTAACCCTAACCCTAACCCTAACACTAACTCTAACCATAATCTTAAACCTAACCCTAATCCTCATCCGAAACCTAAACGTAACCTTAAGCCCTACCCTAACCCTAACCCTAATCCTAACCCTAACCCTAACCTTAATCCTAACCATAACCCTAACCCTAACCCTAACCCTAACCCTATCACTAAACCTAACACTATCCCTAAACCTAGCACGATCCCTTGCCCTAAATCTAACCCTTTCCCTAACCCTAATTGTAACTCAGCCCTAACCGTAGTCCTAGCCCTAACGCTAACCCTAACCCTAGCCCTAACCCTAACTCTAACCCTATCCCTAAACCTAGCTCTAGCTCTAATCCTAACCCTGACCTTAACCATAACACTAACTCTCAACCTAACCATAACCCTAGACCGAACCCTCACCTTAACCTGAAACCGAACTCTAGCACTAAGTCGAACCCTAAACTTAACCCTAAACCTAAACCTAACCCCAAACCGATCCCTAACCCTAACCCTAACCTTAAACCTAATCCTAAACCTATACCTAACCCTGCCCTAACCCTAACCCTAACCCTAACCCTAATCCTAACACTTGCGCTAACCCGAGCCCTACAACTAGCCGTAGTCCTAGCCCTAACCCTACCCCTATCCCTAGCCCTAACCCTAACACTACCCCTAACACTAACCTTGAACCTAACACTAACTCTCAACCTCATCATAACCCTAGACCTAACCCTTCCCTTAACCCGAACCCTAACCCTAGCCCTAAGCCTAACCAAATTCATAACCCTAACCCTAACCCTAACCCTAACCTTAATCCAACCCTAACCCGAACCTTTATCCGAAACCTAAACATCACCCAACCCTAACACTAACCGTAACCCTAACCCTAACCTTAAACCTAACCCTAACCCTAACCCTGACCCTAACCCAAACCCTAACCCTAACGCTAACCCTAACAACCCCTAAATCTATAACGACAACTAACACTATCCCAAAACATAGCACTAGCACTTGCCCTAAACCTAACCCTATCACTAACCCTAATTGTAACTCCAGCCCGAACCCTAGTCCTAGCCCAACCCTAACCCTAAACCTAACCCTAACCCTAACCCTCACCCTAACCCTAACCCTAACTCTAGCCCAAGCCCAAATCCTAACCCTAACCCTATCATTAACCCGAACCCTAAACATAACCCTAGCGCTAACTCTAACCTTAACCTTAGCCCTAACCCGAACCCTGGCCCTAGACCAAACCCTAACACTAACCCTAGCTCTCACCCGAGCCGTAACGCTAGCTGTAATCCTAGCCCTATCCCTAGCCCTAACACTAACCCTAACCCCAACCATAGCCCTAGCTATAATCCTAAGCCTCACCATAACCTAACCCTGAATCTAAAGCTAACCATAACCATAGAACTAACCCTAACCTTGACCCGAAACTTAACCCTTGCCCTGAGTCTAACCCTGATGCTAGCCTTAGCCCTAGCCCTAACGCTAACCCTAAACCTAGACCGAACACTAACCCGAGCCCTAACACTAATCCTAACCCGAACCCTGATCCTAACTCTAACCCTAACCCTAACACTAACCCTAATACTAACCCTAACCCTAACCCTAATCCTAAACCTAAACCTAACCCTAACCCCTGCCCTAACCCCAACCCTAAAGCTAATCCTAACCCTAAACCTAACCCTAACCCTAACCCTAACACTAACCCTAATCCTAAACCTAACCCTAACCCCAACACTAGCACTAACCTTAATCATAACCCTAATCCTAACCCTAACCGTAACCCTAGCCCCAGCCCAAACCCTAACCCTAACCCTAAACCTAACCCTAAACCTAACCCCAAACCTAGCCCGAAACCTAACCCAAGCCCAAGACCGAACCCTTATCCTAAACCTCGCACGAACCCGAGCCCTAACCTTAGCCGTAATCCTAACCCTAACCCTAACCCTAACCCGAGCCCTAACACTAGCCGGAATCCTAGACCTAACCCTAACCCTAACACTAAACCTAACCCTAACCCTAACCCTAACCCTAACCCTAACCCAAACCCTAAACCTAACCATAACCATAACCCTAAACCTAACCCTAACCCTAACCCTAACACTAACCCTAACTCTAACCCTAACCCTAACCCTAACCCTAACCCTAACCCTAACCCTAACCCTAATCCTAGCACTAACCCTAACCCTAACACTAACCTGAACCCTAACCCGAACACTAGCCCGAGCTCTACTTCTAAACCTAACCATAATCCCAACCCCAATCGTAATCTTAACACGACCCCTAACCCTAAACTTAACCCGAATCCGAACCTTAGCCCAAGCCTAACTTTAACCCTAGCCCTAGCACTCGACCTAACCCTAACCTAACACTAACCATAACTCTAATCCTTACCCTAGCCCTAACCCTAGCTCTAAACCTAACACTAACCCTAGCCCTAGCCCTAGCACGAGCTCTAACCGAAACCCTAACTCTAACACTAAACCTAACCCTAACCCTAACCCTAACTCTAGCTCTAAACCTAACATTAACCCTCGCCCTAGCCCTAGCACGAGCCCTAACCGTAACCCTAACCCTAACACTAAACCTAACCCTAACCCTAACCCTAACCCTAACCCAAGCACTAGCACTAACCCAAGCCCTAGCCTCAGATCTAACCCTACCCAAGCTCTGACACTAGCCCACACACTAACTATAGACCAAGACTGACTCCAAACCCTAAACCTAACCCAAACCCTAACACTAACCCTAACCCTAACCCTAACCCTAACTCTAATTCACCATAATCCTAACCCTCACCCTAGTCCCAGCCCTAATCCTAGTCCTAACCTGAACCCAAAACCAAAGCCTCAACCTAACACTAAACCTAGCCCGAAACCTAACCCTAAACCTAACGCAACCCCTTGCCCTCACACGACCACTAGCCCTAACACTGACACTCATCCTAACCCTAGCCCTAACAATAACGCAGTCCTAGCCATAAACCTAGTCCTCGCCCTCGCCCTGGCTATAACACTAACATAGCCCTAACTTTAGCCCTAATCCAAGCCCTAAACCTAACCCTATCCCAAACACTAACCCGAACCCTAAACCTAACAATAACCCTAAACCGAAACCTAACCATAGTCCTAACCCAAAACCTAACTCTAACCCTAATCCTAACCCTAACCCTCACCCTAATCGTAAACCTAACCCTAACACTAGCCATAACCCTAACACTATCCCGAACACTAAACCCAATCCGAGCACTAGCCCTTACGCTAAACCTAACCCTAGCGCGAACCCGAGCCCTAACCCGAGCCGTAGCCCAAACCGTACAACTCGCCCTTACCCTAATCCGAAACGTAACCCTAGTCCTAACCCTAACCATAACCCTAACCGGTGGCCTAACCCTCGCCCTAGCTTTAGACGTTGCCCTAACACTAACCCTAACACTTACCCTAACCCTAGCCCGAACACTAACCCAAACCCTAATCCTAACACGAAACCTAATGCGAGTCCTAGCCCAAGCCCTAATCCTAACCCTAACCCGAACCCTAACACTAACTCTCAACATAACCATAACCCTATACCAAACCGTAACCTTAATCCGAAACCTAACCCTAAACCTAACCCTAATCTTAAACCTAACCCTAATCTTCATCCTAAACCTAAACGTAACCTTAACACCGACCCTAACCCTAACCTTAATCCTAACCCTAACCCTAACCCTAATCCTAATCTTAACCATAACCCTAACCCTATCACTAAACCTAACACTATCCCTAAACCTAGCACAAGCCCTTGCCCTAAATCTAACCCTTTCCCTAACCCTAATTGTAACCGCAGCCCTAAACGTAGTACGAGCCCTAACCCTAACCCTAAAACTAACGCTAACCCAAACCCTAACCCGAACCCTAAACCTAACCCTAACACTAATCCTAACGCTAACCCTAACCATAACCCTAACCCTAACCCTAACCCTAACACAAACCCGAACCCTAATCAAAAACTTAAACCTAACCGTAATCATAACCCTAACCTTAACCCTAACCCTTTCACTAAACCTAACACTAGTCCTAAACCTAGACTAGCCCTTGCCTTAAACCTAACCCTTTCCCTAACCCTAATTGTAACCCCAGCCCTAACCGTAGTCCTAGCCCATCGCTAACCCTAACCCTAGTCCTAACCCTAACTATAACCCTATCCCTAAACCTAGCCCTAGCTCTAATCCTAACCCTGACCTTAACCATAACACTAACTCTCAACCTAACCATAACCCTAGACCGAACCCTCACCTTAACCTGAAACCGAACCCAGCACTAAGCCTAACCCTTAACTTAACCCTAACCCTAACCCTAACCCTAAACCGATCCCTAACCCTAACCCTAACCTTAAACCTAATCCTAAACCTATACCTAACCCTGCCCTAACCCTAACGCTAACCCTAATCCTAACCCTAACCCTATCCCTAACCCTAAGACTAGCCCTAGCCCTAACCCCTGCCCTAACCCTAACCCTAACGCTAACCCTAACACTAACCCTAATCCTAACCCTAAACCTAACCCTAGCCCTAGCACTAACCATAACCCTACCCCTAACCCTAATCCTAACAGTTGCGCTAACCTGAGCCCTAACACTAGCCGTATTCCTAGCCCTAACCCTACCCCTATCCCTAGCCCTAACCCTAACCCAAACCTTTAACCTAACACTAACTCTCAACCTCATCATAACTCTAGACCTAACCCTTCCCTTAACCCGAAACGTAACCCTAGCCCTAAGCCAAACCAAAATCCTAACCCTAACCCTAACCCGAACCCTAAACTTAATCCAACCCTAACCCGAACCTTTATCCTAACCCTAAAGCTAACCCAACCCTAACACTAACCGTAACCCTAACCCTAACCCTAAGCCTAACCCTAACCCTAACCCTGACACTAATCCAAACCCTAACCCTAATGCTAACCCTAACAACCCTTAAATCTATAACTACACCGAACACTATCCCGAAGCTTAGCACTAGCACTTGCCCTAAACCTAACCCTATCCCTAACCCTTATTGTAACGCCAGCCCTAATCCTAGTCCTAGCCCTAACCCTAACCCTAAACCTAACCCAAACCCTAACCCTCACCCTAACCCTAACCCTAACTCTAGCCCAAGCCCAAATCCAAACCCTAACCCTAACATTAACCCGAACCCTAAACATAACCCTAGCGCTAATCCTAACCTTAACCTCAGCCCTAACCCTAACCCTGGCCCTAGCCCTAACCTAAAGCTAATCCTAACCCTAAACCTAACCCTAACCCGAACCCTAACCCGAACACTAAACCGAATCCTAAAACTAACCCTAACCCCAACCCTAGCCCTAACCTTAATCATAACCCTAACCCTAACCCTAACCCTAACCCTAACCCTAGCCCTAGCCCAAACCCTAACCCTAATCCTAAACCTAACCCTAAACCTAACCCCAAACCTAGCCCGAACCCTAAACCAAGCCCAAGCCCGAACCCTAATCCTAAACCTCGCTCGAACCCGAGCCCTAACCTTAGCCATAAACCTACCCCTAACCCTAACCCTAACCCTAACCCGAGCCCTAACACAAGCCGGAATCCTACTCCTAACCCTAACCGTAAACCTAACCCTAACCCTAACCCTAGCACTAACCCTAACACTAACCCTAACCCTAAACCTAGCCCTAACTCTAATCCGAATCCTAACCTTTAACCAGCACTAACTCTCAACCTCACCATAACCCTAGACCTAACCCTTCCCTCAACCCGAAAACTAACCCTAGCCCTAAGCCTAACCCTAATCCTTACCCTAACCCTCACACTAACCTTAATCCTAATCCTAACCCTAACCCTAATCCTAACCCTAACCCTAAGCCTAAACCTAACCCTCACACTGACCCTAACCCTAACACTAATCCTAACCCGATCACTAAACCTAACACTATCCCTATACCTAGCACTAGCCCTTGCCCTAAACCTAACCCTATCCCGAACACTAATTGTAACCCCAGCCCTAACCCTAGTCCTAACCCTAACCCTAAACCTAAACAAACCCTAACCGTAACTTTAACCCTAAACCTAACCTTAACCCGAACCATAACCCTAATTCTAACCTTAATTCTAACTCTAGCCCAAGACCAAATCCTTACCAGAACCCTAACATTAACCCGAACCCTAACCATAACCCTAGACCTAACCCTAACACTGGCCCTAGCCCTAACCCTAACCCTAGCTCTAACCCGAGCACTAACCCTAGCCATAATCCTAGCCCTAACCCTATCCCTAGCCCTAACACTAACCCTAACCATAACCCCAACCCTAGCTCTAATCCTAACCCTAACCTTAACCTAACCCTAAATCTAAATCTAACCATAACCCTAGACCTAACCCTAACCTTGGCTCGAAACCTAACCCTCGCCCTAAGCCTAACCCTGAACCTAGCCCTAGCCCTAGTTAGGGTTAGGTCAGGGGTTAGGGTTAGGGTTAGGGTTAGGGTTAGGTTTAGGGTTAGGGTTAGGGTTAGGGTTAGGGTTAGAGTTAGGGAAAGGGTTAGGGTTAGGGTTAGGTTTAGGATTAGGATTAGGGTTAGGGTTAGTGTTAGGGTTAGGGTTCGGGTTCGGGTTAGAGTTAGGTTTAGGATTCGGGTTAGGATTAGTGTTAGGGCTCGGGTTAGTGTTCCGTCTAGGTTTAGGGTTAGCATTAGGGCTAGGGCTAAGGCTAGCATTAGGGTTAGACTTAGGGCGAGGGTTAAGTTTCGGGTCAAGGTTATGGTTAGCTTTAGATTTAGGGTTAGGTTCAGGTGAGGATTAGGATTATAGCTAGGGCTAGGGTTGGGATTTGGGTTAGTGTTAGTGTTAGGGCTAGGGATAGGCATAGGATTACAGCTAGCGTTAGGGCTCGGGTTCGAGCTCGGGTTAGTGTTAGTGTAGGGCTAGGGCCAGGGTTAGGGTTAGGGCTAAGGTTAAGGTTAGGGCTAGCGCTAGGTTTACGGTTAGGGTTCGGGTTTATGTTACGGTTAGTGTTAGGCTTTGGGCTTGGGCTAGAGTTAGGGTTAAGGATAGAGTTAGGGTTATGGTTCTGGTTATGGTTAGGGTTAGGGTTAGGGTTCGGATTAGGGTTTGGGTTAGGTTTAGTGTTAGGGTTATGGTTAGGGTTAGGGTTAGGGTTAGGGTTAGGTTTAGGGTTAGGGTTAGCGTTAGGGTTAGGGTTAGGGTTCGGGTTAGGGTTTGGGTTAGGTTTAGTGCTTGAGCTAGATTTAGGTTGAGAGTTAGTGTTAGGATAATTGTTTGGGTTAGGGTTAGGGCTAGTGTTAGGGTTAGGGCTAGGATTACGGCTAAGCATCGGGCTCGGGTTTGTGCTAAGTTTAGGATTGGGGTTAGGGCTAAGGCTAGGGTTAGGTTGTGGGATAGGGTTGGCGTTATGGTTAGGGTTATGTATAGGGTTAGGATTAGGGTTAGGCTTAGGGCTAGGGCTAGGGTTAGGGATAGGGTTAGGATTAGGGCTAGGGTTAGGGCTAGGGTTATGGTTAGGGTTCGGGTTAATTTTAGGGTTAGTGTTAGGATTTATGCTTGGGCTAGAGTTAGGTTGAGAGTTTGTGTTCGGATAAAGGTTAGGGTTCGGGTGAGGGCTAGTGTTAGGGTTAGGGCTAGATTACAGCTAAGCATCGGGCTCGGGTTCGTGCTAAGTTTAGGAATGGGGTTAGGGCTAGGGCTAGGGTTAGGGTTCGGGCTAGGGTTGGGGGTCGGTTAGGGTTATGTATAGGGTTAGTGTTAGGGTTAGGCTTAGGGCTAGGGCTAGGGTTAGGGTTAGTGTTAGGATAAGGTTTATGATTTGGGTTAGGGTTAGGGTTAGGTCTCGGGTTATGGTTAGGTTGAGTGTTAATGTTAGGGTTAAGTTTCAGGTTAGGATTAGTGCTGGGGCTAGGTTTAGAGTTAGGGTTAGGATAGGGGCTAGGGCAAGGGTTAAGGTTAGGTTTAGGTTTCGGATTAGGGTTAGGGTTTGGGTTGGGTTAGGATTAGGGTTAGGGTTAGGGTTAGGGATGGTGTTGCGGTTATGGTTAGGGTAGGAGTAGGGCTAGGGCTAGGGTTAGGGTTAGGGTTAGGTTAGGGTTAGGGTTAGGGTTAGGTTAGGGTTAGGGTTAGGGTTAGGGTTAGGTTTCGAGTTAGGATTAGGGTTAGGGTTAGGGTTAGGGTTAGGACTAGGGTTAGGGTTAGGGTTAGGGTTAGGGTTAGGATTAGGGTTAGGATTCGGGTTAGGGTTAGGGATAGGGTTAGGGCAGGGATTAGGGTTAGGTTTAGGTTTAGGATTAGTGTTAGGGTTAGGGTTAGGGTTAGGGTTAGGTTTAGGGTTAGGATTAGGGTTAGGGTTATGGTAAGTGTTAGGGTTACGGCTTGGGCTAGAGCTACGTCTAGGGTAAGGGTTAGAGTTAGGGTGAGTGTTCAGGTTAGGATTATTTTTCGGGCGAGAGTTAGGGTTCGGTCTGGGTTTAGTGTTAGCGTTAGGACGAGGGCTAGGGCTGCGTTTAGGGTTTGGCTTAGAGCTAGAGTTCGGTTTCGGGTCAAGATTAGGATTAGGTGTCGGGCTAGGTTTAGAGTTAGGGTTAGGATAAGGTTAGGCTTGGAGTTAGGTCTAGGGCAAGGGTTAGGGTTAGGGTTAGGGCTAGGGTTCGGGTTAGAGCTAGGATCACGACTAGGGTTAGGGCTCGAGTTAGGGCTAGGTTAAGCGTTAGGGTTAGGGCTCGGGCCAGGGTTAAGATTAGGGCGAGTGTTTGGGTTAGCGTTAGGGCTCGGGTTATGATTATGGTTAGGGTTAATGTTAGGATTAGTGTTATTATTTGGGCTTGGGATAGAGTTCGGGTTAGGGTTAGGGTTAGGTTTAGTGCTAGGTTTAGGTTTAGGGTTCGGGTTAGGGTTATGTTTAGGGTTAGAGTTCGGGTAGGGATAGGGATATGGTTAGGGCTAGGGCTAGTGCTAGGTTTAGGGATCGTAGTACGTTTAGTGATAGGGTTACGTTAGTGTTAGGGTTAGGTTTCGGGTTAGGGTTAGGCTTAAGTTTATGGTTA
This sequence comes from Pristiophorus japonicus, assembly GCF_044704955.1. NCBI lineage: Eukaryota > Metazoa > Chordata > Chondrichthyes > Pristiophoridae > Pristiophorus > Pristiophorus japonicus. The sequence goes on from NC_091984.1 coordinate 144,506,729, forward strand.
GGGTTAGGGTTAGGTTTAGAGTTAGTGTTAAGTTTAGGGTTAGGGTTAGGGTAAGGTTAAGGCTTAGGGCTAGGGTTAACTTTCGGGTTGAGGTTAGCGTTAGGATTAGGTTTATGATTAGGGTTAGGTTTAGGGTTAGGTGTAGGGTTAAGGTTTGGTTGAGAATTAGTGTTCGGGTTAATGTTAGGGTTAGGATTAGAGCTGGGGCTAGGTTTAGGGTTAGGATTAGGGTTAGGATTAGTGCTAGGGTTAGGGTTAGGATTAGGATTAGGTTTATGATTAGTGTTAGGGTTAGGGTTATGTCTAGGGTTCTGGTTAGGTTGAGATTTAGTGTTAGGGTTAAGGTTAAGGTTAGGATTAGAGCTGGGACTAGGTTTAGGGTTAGGGTTAGGATTAGGGCTAGGGTTAGGGTTAGGGCTAGCATTGCGTCTTGGTTCATGGCTCGGGTTAGCGCTAGGGTTAGGATTAGTGAGGGTGAGGGCTATGGTTAGGGTTAGGGCTAGCGTTGCGGTTAGGGTTAGGGGTAGGATTAGGGCTAGGGCTAGGGTTAGGTTTAGGGTTAGGGTTAGGGTTAGGGCTAGATCCAGGGTTAAGGTTAGGGCTAGTGTTAGGGTTATCGTTTGGGCTAGGGTTATGTTTATGGTTAGGGTTAATGTTCGGTTTAGTATTAGTATTTGGGCTTGGGCTAGAGTTAGGGTTAAGATTAGGGTTAGGGTTAGCATTAGTGCTCGGGTTATGGTCAGGGTTAGGGTTTGCGTTAGGGTTAGGGTTAGGGTTATGTTTAGGGTTAGAGTTCGGTTAGGGATAGGGTTAGGGTTAGGGCTAGGGCTAGTGCTATGTTTAGGGATTTTAGTAGCTTTAGTGATAGGGTTAGGTTTAGTGTTTGGGTTAGAGTTCGGGTTAGGGTTAGGCTTAGGTTTATGGTTAGGGTTAGAGTTAGGGTTAGAGTTAGGGTTAGGTTTAGGGTTAGTGTTAGGGTAAGGTTCAGGCTTAGGGCTAGGGCTCGGGTTAGGGATAGGGTTAGGATTACGGCTAGGGTTAGGGTTAGGGCTAGGGTTATGGTTAGGGTTCGGGTTAATTTTAGGGTTAGGGTTAGGATTTGTGCTTGGGCTAGAGTTAGGTTGAGAGTTTAGGGTTAGGGTTAGGGTTAGGGTTAGGGTTAGGGTTAGGGTTAGGGTTAGGGTTAGGGTTAGGGTTAGGGTTAGGGTTAGGGTTAGGGTTAGGGTTAGGGTTAGGGTTAGGGTTAGGGTTAGGGTTAGGGTTAGGGTTAGGGTTAGGGTTAGGGTTAGGGTTAGGGTTAGGGTTAGGGTTAGGGTTAGGGTTAGGGTTAGGGTTAGGGTTAGGGTTAGGGTTAGGGTTAGGGTTAGGGTTAGGGTTAGGGTTAGGGTTAGGGTTAGGGTTAGGGTTAGGGTTAGGTTTAGGGTTAGGGTTAGGGTTAGGGTTAGGGTGAGGGTTAGGGTTAGGGTTAGGTTTAGGGTTAGGTTTAGGGTTAGGGTTAGGGTTAGGGTTAGGATTAGGGTTAGGGTTAGGGTTAGGATTAGGGTTAGGGTTATGTTTAGGGTTAGATTTCGGTTAGGGATAGGGTTAGGGTTAGGGCTAGGGCTAGTGCTATGTTTAGGGATTGTAGTAGGTTTAGTGATAGGGTTAGGTTTAGTGTTAGGGTTAAGGTTCGGGTTAGGGTTAGGCTTAGGTTCATGGTTAGGGTTAGAGTTAGGGTTAGAGTTAGGGTTAGGTTTAGGGTTAGTGTTAGGGTAAGGTTCAGGCTTAGGGCTAGGGCTAGTGTTAGGGATAGGGTTAGGATTAGGGCTCGGGTTAGGGTTAGAGTTAGGGTTAGGGTTAGGGTTAGGGTTAGGGTTAGGGTTATGGTTAGGGTTCGGGTTAGGGTTAGGATTTGTGCTTGGGCTAGAGTTAGGCTGAGAGTTTGTTTTAGGATAAAGGTTAGGGTTAGGGTTAGGGCTAGTGTTGGGGTTAGGGCTAGATTACAGCTAAGCATCGGGCTCGGGTTCGTGCTAAGTTTAGGAATGGGGTTAGGGCTAGGGTTAGGGTTCGGGCTGGGGTTGGGGTTAGGGTTAGGGTTATATATAGGGTTAGGGTTAGGGTTAGGCTTCGGGCTAGGGCTAGGGTTAGGGTTAGTGTTAGGATTACGTTTATGATTTGGGTTAGGGTTAGGGTTAGGTCTAAGGTTATGGTTAGGTTGAGTGTTAATGTTAGGGTTAAGGTTTGGGTTAGGATTAGAGCTGGGGCTAGGTTTAGAGTTAGGGTTAGGATAGGGGCTAGGGCAGGGGTTAGGGTTAGGTTTAGGTTTAGGATTAGGGTTAGGGTTAGGGGTAGGTTTAGGGTTAGGATTAGGGTTAGGGTTATGGTTTAGGGTTAGGATTAGGGTTAGGGTTAGGGTTATGGTTAGGGTTAGGGTTAGGGATGGTGTTGCGGTTATGGTTAGGGTCGGATTAGGGCTAGGGCTAGGGTTAGGGTTAGGGTTAGTGTTAGGGTTAGGATTAGGGTTAGAGTTAGGATTAGGGTGAGGGTTAGGGTTAGGGTTAGGACTAGGGTTAGGGTTAGGGTTAGGGTTAGGGTTTGGGTTAGGATTAGGGTTAGGGTTAGGGTTAGGGATAGGGTTAGGGCAGGGGTTAGGGTTAGGTTTAGGTTTAGGATTAGTGTTAGGGTTAGGGTTAGGGTTAGGGTTAGGGTTAGGGTTAGGTTTAGGGTTAGGATTAGGGTTAGGGTTATGGTAAGTGTTAGGGTTACGGCTTGGGCTAGAGCTAGGTCTAGGCTAAGAGTTAGAGTTAGGGTGAGTGTTCAGGTTAGGATTATGTTTCGGGCAAGAGTTAGGGTTCGGTCTAGGTTTAGTGTTAGCGTTTGGACGAGGGCTAGGGCTACGTTTTGGGTTTGGCTTAGAGCTAGGGTTCGGTTTCGGGTCAAGATTAGGATTAGGTGTCGGGCTAGGTTTAGAGTTAGGGTGAGGATAAGGTTAGGGTTGGAGTTAGGGCTAGGGCAAGGGTTAGGGTTAGGGTTAGGGCTAGGGTTCGGATTAGAGGTAGGATCACGACTAGGGTTAGGGCTCGGGTTAGGGCTAGGTTAAGCGTTAGGGTTAGGGCTAGGGCCAGGGTTAAGATTAGGGCGAGTGTTTGGGTTAGCGTTAGGGTTCGGGTTATGATTATGGTTAGCGTTAATGTTAGGATTAGTGTTAGTATTTGGGCTTGGGATAGAGTTCGGGTTAGAGTTAGGGTTAGGGTTAGGTTTAGTGCTTGGTTTAGGGATCGTAGTACGTTTAGTGATAGGGTTACTTTAGTGTTAGGGTTAGGTTTCGGGTTAGGGTTTGGCTTAGGTTTATGGTTAGGGTTAGGGTTAGGTTTAGAGTTAGATTTAAGTTTAGGTTTAGGTTTAGGGTAAGGTTAAGGCTTAGTGCTAGGGTTAACTTTCGGGTTGAGGTTAGAGTTAGGATTAGGTTTATGATTAGGGTTAAGTTTAGGGTTAGGTGTAGGGTTAAGGTTAGGTTGAGAGTTAGTGTTCGGGTTAATGTTAGGGTTAGGATTAGAGCTGGGGCTAGGTTTAGGGATAGAATTAGGGTTATTATTAGTGCTAGGGTTAGGGCTATGGTTATGGTTAGGGTTCTGGTTAATGTCAGGGTAAGGGTTAGGATTTGTGCTTGGGTTAGAGTTAAGTTGAGAGTTAGTGTTCGGTTAAACGTCAGGATTAGGGTTAGGGCTAGTGTTAGGGTTAGGGTTAGGGTTAGGGTTAGTGTAGGGGTTAGTGTTAGGGTTAGGATTAGGGTTAGGGTTAGGTTTAGAGTTAGGGTTAGTATTAGGGTTAGGGTTAGGGTTCGGACTATGGCTTGGGTTAGGGTTAGGGTTAGGGTTAGGGTTAAGGTTAGGATTAGGGTTAGGGTTAGGTTTGGGGTTAGGGTTAGGGTTAGGATAAGGTTAGGTTTGGGGTTAGGGCTAGTGCTAGGGTTAGGGTTAGGGTTAGGGCTAGGGTTCGGGTTAGATATAGGATCACGACTAGGGTTAGGGCTCGGTTTAGGGCTTGGTTAAGCGTTAGGGTTAGGGCTAGGGCCAGGGTTAAGATTAGGGTTAGTGTTAGGGTTAGCGTTAGGGCTAGGGTTATGATTATGGTTAGGGTTAATGTTAGGATTAGTGTTAGTATTTGGCTTGGGATAGAGTTCGGGTTAGGGTTAGGGTTAGGGTTAGGTTTAGTGCTAGGTTTAGGTTTAGGGTTTGGGTTATGTTTAGGGTTAGAGTTCGGTTAGGGATAGGGATAGGGTTAGGGCTAGGGCTAGTGCTAGGTTTAGGGATCGTAGTACGTTTAGTGATAGGGTTACGTTAGTGTTAGGGTTAGGTTTCGGGTTAGGGTTAGGCTTGGGTTTATTGTTAGGGTTAGGATTAGAGTTAGGGTTAAGTTTAGGGTTAGGGTTAGGGTAAGGTTAAGGCTTAGGGCTAGGGTTAAATTTCGGGTTGAGGTTAGTGTTAGGATTAGGTTTATGATTAGGGTTAGGTTTACAGTTAGGTGTAGGGTTAAGGTAAGTTTGAGAGTTAGTGTTCGGGTTAATGTTAGGGTTAGGATTAGAGCTGTGGCTAGGTTTAGGGTTAGGATTAGGGTTAGGACTAGTGCTAGGGTTTGGGTTAGGGCTAGGGTTATGGTTAGGGTTCGGGTTAATGTTATGGTTAGGGTTAGGATTTGTGCTTGTGCTCGAGTTAAGTTGAGAGTTAGTGTTAGGGTAAAGGTTAGGGTTAGGGTTAGGGCTAGTGTTAGGGTTAGGGTTAGGGTTAGGGTTGGGGTTAGGTTTAGGGTTAGGATTAGAGTTAGGGTTAGGTTTAGAGTTAGGGTTAGTGTTAGGGTTAGGGTTAGGGTTAGGACTATGGCTAGGGTAAGGATTAGGGTTAGGGTTAGGATTAGGATTAGGGTTAGGATTAGGGTTAGGTTTAGGTTTAGGGCAGGTGTTAGGGTTAGGTTTAGGTTTAGGATTAGGGTTAGGGTTTGGGTTAGGGTTAGTGTTAAGGTTAGGATTAGGGTTAGGGTTAGGGTTAGTTTTAGGGTTAGGTTTAGACTTAGGATTAGTGTTAGGATTAGGGTTAGTGTTAGGGTAAGGTTTAGCGTTACGGCTAGGGCTAGAGCTAGGTCTAGGTTAAGGGTTAGAGTTAGGGTGAGGGTTCAGGTTAGGATTAGGTTTCGGACGAGAGTTAGGGTTCGGTCTAGGTTTAGGGTTAGCGTTAGGGCGAGGGCTACGGCTACAGTTAGGTTTTGGCTTAGAGCTAGGGTTCGGTTTCGGGTCAAGGTTAGGATTAGGTGCAGGGTTAGGTTTCGAGTTAGGGTTAGGATAAGGTTAGGGTTGGGGTTAGGGCTATGATTACGATTAAGGTTAGGGTTAGGGTTAGGGTTAGGGTTAGGGTTAGGGTTAGGGTTAGGGTTAGGGTTAGGTTTAGGGTTAGGGTTAGGGTTAGCGTTAGGGTTAGGGTTAGGGTTAGGGTTAGGGTTAGGGTTAGGGTTAGGGTTAGGGTTAGTGTAAAGGTTAGGATTAGGGTTAGGGTTAGGGTTAGGGTTAGTTTTAGGGTTAGGTTTAGACTTAGGGTTAGGGTTAGGGTTAGGGTTAGGGTTAAGGTTAGGGTTAGGGTTAGGGTTAGGGTTAGGGTTAGGGTTAGGGTTAGTGTTAGGGTTAGGGTTAGGGTTAGGGTTAGGGTTAGGATTAGAGTTAGGGTTAGGTTTAGAGTTAGGGTTAGTGTTAGGGTTAGGGTTAGGGTTAGGACTATGGCTAGGGTTAGGGTTAGGGTTAGGCTTAGGGTTAGGATTAGGGTTAGGATTAGGGTTAGGTTTAGATTTAGGGCAGGTGTTAGGGTTAGGTTTAGGTTTAGGATTCGGGTTAGGGTTAGGGTTAGGGTTAGTGTTAAGGTTAGGATTAGGTTTGGGGTTAGGGTTAGGGTTAGTTTTAGGGTTAGGTTTAGACTTAGGATTAGTGTTAGGATTAGGGTTAGTGTTAGGGTAAGGTTTAGCGTTACGGCTAGGGCTAGAGCTAGGTCTAGGTTAAGGGTTAGAGTTAGGGTGAGGGTTCAGGTTAGGATTAGGGTTCGGACGAGAGTTAGGGTTCGGTCTAGGTTTAGGGTTAGCGTTAGGGCGAGGGCTACGGCTACAGTTAGGTTTAGGCTTAGAGCTAGGGTTCGGTTTTGGGTCAAGGTTAGGATTAGGTGCAGGGTTAGGTTTCGAGTTAGGGTTAGGATAAGGTTAGGGTTGGGGTTTGGGCTATGATTACGATTAAGGTTAGGGTTAGGGTTAGGGCTAGGATTAGGGTTAGGGCTTGGATCACGGCTAGGTTTAGGTCTCGGGTTAGGGCTAGGTTTAGGGTTAGGGTTAGGGCTAGGGCCAGGGTTAAGATTAGGGCGAGTGTTAGGGTTAGCGTTAGGGCTAGTGTTATGATTATGGTTAGGGTTAATGTTAGGTTTAGTGTTAGTATTTGGGATTGGAATAGAGTTCGGGTTCGGGTTATGGTTAGGGTTAGGTTTAGTGCCAGGGTTAGGTTTAGGGTTCGGGTTATGTTTAGGGTTAGGGTTCGGGTTAGGTAGTGTGTTAGGGTTAGTGTTAGCGTTAGGTTTAGTGTTAGGGTTACGTTTCGGGTTAGAGTTAGGCTTAGGTTTATCGTTAGGGTTAAGGTTAGGGTTAGAGTTAGGGTTAGGTTTAGGGTTAGGGTTAGGATTAGGGTAAGGTTAAGGATTAGGGCTAGGGTTAAGTTTCGGGTTGTGGTTAGAGTTAGGATTAGATTTATGATTATGGATAGGGTTAGGGTTAGGTCTAGTTTTATGGTTAGGTTGAGATTTAGTGTTCGGGTTAATGCTAGGGTTAGGATTAGTGCTGGGGCTAGGTTTAGGGTTTGGATTAGGGCTAGGATTAGGGCTAGGGTTAGGGTTAGGGCTAGGGTTATGGTTAGGGTTCGGGTTAATTTTAGGGTTAGGTTAGGATTTGTGCTTGAGCTAGATTTAGGTTGAGAGTTAGTGTTAGGGTAAAGGTTAGGGTTAGGGTTAGGGCTAGTGTTAGGGTTAGGGCTAGGATTACGGCTAAGCATCGGGCTCGGGTTCGTGCTAAGTTTAGGATTGGGATTAGTGCTAGGGCTAGGGTTAGGGTGTGGGCTAGGGTTTGGGTTAGGGTTAGGGTTATGTATAGGGTTAGGATTAGGGTTAGGCTTAGGACTAGGGCTAGGGTTAGGGTTAGGGTTAGGATTAGGTTTATGATTAGGGTTAGGGTTAGGGTTAGGTCTAGGGTTATGGTTAGGTTGAGATTTAGTGTTAGGGTTAAGTTTAGGGTTACGATTAGAGCTGCGGCTAGGTTTAGAGTTAGGGCTAGGATTAGGGCTAGGGTTAGGGTTAGGGCTAGGATTGCGTCTAGGTTTAGTGCTCGAGTTAGCGCTAGGGTTAGGTTTAGTGTTTGGGTGAGGGGTATGGTTAGGGTTAGGGATGGTGTTGCGGTTATGGTTAGCGTAGGATTAGGGCTAGGGCTACGGTTAGGGTTAGGGTTAGGATTAGGTCTAGGGTTAGGGTTAGGGCTAGGAACACGGCTAGGGTTAGTGCTCGGGTTAGGGCTTGGTTTAGGATTGGGGTTAGGGCTAAGGCTAGCGTTAGGGTTCGGGCTAGGGTTGAGGTTAGGCTTAGGGTTAGGTATAGGGTTACGGTTGGTGTTAGGCTTAGGGCTACGGCTAGTGTAAGGGTTAGGATTAGGATTAGGTTTATGATTAGGGTTAGGGTTAGGGTTATGACTAGGGTTATGGTTAGGTTGAGAGTTAGTGTTAGGGTTAAGGTTAGGGTTAGGATTAGAGCTGGGACTAGGTTTAGGGTTAGTGTCAGGATTAGGTCTAGGGTTAGGGTTAGGGCTAGCATTGCGTCTTGGTTCATGGCTCGTGTTAGCGCTTGTGTTAGGATTAGTGAGGGTGAGGGCTATGGTTAGGGTTAGGGCTAGCGTTGCGGTTAGGATTAGGGTTAGGATTAGGGCTAGGGCTAGGGTTAGGTTTAGGGTTAGGGTTAGGCTTAGGGTTAGGGTTAGGGTTAGGGCTAGATCCAGGGTTAAGGTTAGCGCTAGTGTTAGGGTTATCGTTAGGGCTAGGGTTATGTTTATGGTTAGGGTTAATGTTCGGTTTAGTGTTAGTATTTGGGCTTGGGCTAGAGTTAGGGTTAGGATTAGGGTTAGGGTTAGGATTAGTGCTCGGGTTATGGTTAGGGTTAGCGTTAGGGTTAGGGTTCGGGTTATGTTTCGGGTTAGAGTTCGGTTCGGGATAGGGTTAGGGTTAGGGCTAGGGCTCGTGCTATGTTTAGGGATTGTAGTAGGTTTTGTGAAAGGGTTAGGTTTAGTGTTAGGGTTAGGGTTCGGGTTAGGGTTAGGCTTAGGTTTATGGTTAGGGTTAGAGTTAGGGTTAGAGTTAGGGTTAGGTTTAGGTTTAGTGTTAGGGTAAGGTTCAGGCTTCGGGCTAGGGTTAGGTTTCGGGTTAAGGTTAGAGTTAGGATTAGGTTTATGATGAGGGTTAGGGTTGGCCTTGGGTCTAGGGTTTTGGTTAGGTTGAGAGTTTGTGTTAGGGTTAAGGTTAGGGTTAGGATTAGAGCTGATGCTAAGAATAGGATTCGGGTTAGGGTTAGGATTAGGGCTAGGGTCAGGGTTAGGGCTCGGGTTATGGTTAGTATTCGGGTTAATGTTAGGGTTAGGGTTAGGATTTGGGCTTGGGCTAGAGTTAGTTTGAGAGTTAGTGTTAGGTTAAAGGTTAGGGTTAGGGTAAGGGCTCGTGTTAGAGTTAGGGCGAGGATTATGGCTGAGGTTAGGACTCGGGTTCATGCTAGTTTTAGGATTGGAGTTAGGGCTAGGACTAGGGTTAGGGTTCGGGCTAGGTTTGGGGTTAGGATTAGGGTTAGGTATAGGGTTAGGGTTCACGTTAGGCTTAGGGCTAGGGCTAGGGTTAGGGTTAGGGTTAGGATTAGGTTTATGATTTGGGTTAGGGTTAGCGTTAGAGTTAGGGTTAGGGTTAGGGTTAGGGTTAGGGTTAGGTTTAGTGTTAGGGTTAGGGTTAGGGTTAGGGTTAGGGTTAGGGTTAGGGTTAGGGTTAGGGTTAGGGTTAGGGTTAGGGTTAGGGTTAGGGTTAGGGTTAGTGTTAGGGTTAGGGTTAGGGTTAGGGTTAGGGTTAGGGTTAGGATTAGAGTTAGGGTTAGGTTTAGAGTTAGGGTTAGTGTTAGGGTTAGGGTTAGGGTTAGGACTATGGCTAGGGTAAGGGTTAGGGTTAGGCTTAGGGTTAGGATTAGGGTTAGGATTAGGGTTAGGTTTAGGTTTAGGGCAGGTGTTAGGGTTAGGTTTAGGTTTAGGATTAGGGTTAGGGTTAGGGTTAGGGTTAGTGTTAAGGTTAGGATTAGGGTTAGGGTTAGGGTTAGGGTTAGTTTTAGGGTTAGGTTTAGACTTAGGATTAGTGTTAGGATTAGGGTTAGTGTTAGGGTAAGGTTTAGCGTTACGGCTAGGGCTAGAGCTAGGTCTAGGTTAAGGGTTAGAGTTAGGGTGAGGGTTCAGGTTAGGATTAGGGTTCGGACGAGAGTTAGGGTTCGGTCTAGGTTTAGGGTTAGCGTTAGGGCGAGGGCTACGGCTACAGTTAGGTTTAGGCTTAGAGCTAGTGTTCGGTTTTGGGTCAAGGTTAGGATTAGGTGCAGGGTTAGGTTTCGAGTTAGGGTTAGGAGAAGGTTAGGGTTGTGGTTAGGGCTATGATTGCGATTAAGGTTAGGGTTAGTGTTAGGGCTAGGATTAGGGTTAGGGCTTGGATCACGGCTAGGTTTAGGTCTCAGGTTAGGGCTAGGTTTAGGGTTAGGGTTAGGGCTAGGGCCAGGGTTAAGATTAGGGCGAGTGTTAGGGTTAGCGTTAGGGCTAGTGTTATGATTATGGTTAGGGTTAATGTTAGGTTTAGTGTTAGTATTTGGGATTGGAATAGAGTTCGGGTTCGGGTTATGGTTAGGGTTAGGTTTAGTGCCAGGGTTAGGTTTAGGGTTAGGGTTATGTTTAGGGTTAGGGTTCGGGTTAGGTAGTGTGTTAGGGTTAGTGTTAGCGTTAGGTTTAGTGTTAGGGTTACGTTTCGGGTTAGAGTTAGGCTTAGGTTTATCGTTAGGGTTAAGGTTAGGGTTAGAGTTAGGGTTAGGTTTAGGGTTAGGGTTAGGATTAGGGTAAGGTTAAGGATTAGGGCTAGGGTTAAGTTTCGGGTTGTGGTTAGAGTTAGGATTAGGTTTATGATTATGGATAGGGTTAGGGTTAGGTCTAGTGTTATGGTTAGGTTGACATTTAGTGTTCGGGTTAATGCTAGGGTTAGGATTAGTGCTGGGGCTAGGTTTAGGGTTTGGATTCGGGCTAGGATTAGGGCTAGGGTTAGGGTTAGGGCTAGGGTTATGGTTAGTGTTCGGGTTAATTTTAGGGTTAGGTTAGGATTTGTGCTTGCTCTAGATTTAGGTTGAGAGTTAGTGTTAGGGTAAAGGTTAGGGTTAGGGTTAGGGCTAGTGTTAGGGTTAGGGCTAGGATTACGGCTAAGCATCGGGCTCGGGTTCGTGCTAAGTTTAGGATTGGGATTAGTGCTAGGGCTAGGGTTAGGGTGTGGGCTAGGGTTTGGGTTAGGGTTAGGGTTATGTATAGGGTTAGGATTAGGGTTAGGCTTAGGACTAGGGCTAGGGTTAGGGTTAGGGTTAGGATTAGGTTTATGATTAGGGTTAGGGTTAGGGTTAGGTCTAGGGTTATGGTTAGGTTGAGATTTAGTGTTAGGGTTAAGTTTAGGGTTACGATTAGAGCTGCGGCTAGGTTTAGAGTTAGGGTTAGGATTAGGGCTAGGGTTAGGGTTAGGGCTAGGATTGCGTCTAGGTTTAGTGCTCGAGTTAGCGCTTGGGTTAGGTTTAGTGTTTGGGTGAGGGGTATGGTTAGGGTTAGGGATGGTGTTGCGGTTATGGTTAGCGTAGGATTAGGGCTAGGGCTACGGTTAGGGTTAGGGTTAGGATTAGGTCTAGGGTTAGGGTTAGGGCTAGGAACACGGCTAGGGTTAGGGCTCGGGTTAGGGCTTGGTTTAGGATTGGGGTTAGGGCTAAGGCTAGCGTTAGGGTTCGGGCTAGGGTTGAGGTTAGGATTAGGGTTAGGATTAGGGCTAGGGCTAGGGTTAGATTTAGGGTTAGGGTTAGGCTTAGGGGTAGGGTTAGGGTTAGGGCTAGATCCAGGGTTAAGGTTAGCGCTAGTGTTAGGGTTATCGTTAGGGCTAGGGTTATGTTTATGGTTCGGGTTAATGTTCGGTTTAGTGTTAGTATTTGGGCTTGGGCTAGAGTTAGGGTTAGGATTAGGGTTAGGGTTAGGATTAGTGCTCGGGTTATGGTTAGGGTTAGCGTTAGGGTTAGGGTTCGGGTTATGTTTCTGGTTAGAGTTCGGTTCGGGATAGGGTTAGGGTTAGGGCTAGGGCTCGTGCTATGTTTAGGGATTGTAGTAGGTTTTGTGAAAGGGTTAGGTTTAGTGTTAGGGTTAGGGTTCGGGTTAGGGTTAGGCTTAGGTTTATGGTTAGGGTTAGAGTTAGGGTTAGGTTTAGGGTTAGTGTTAGGGTAAGGTTCAGGCTTAGGGCTAGGGTTAGTTTTCGGGTTAAGGTTAGAGTTAGGATTAGGTTTATGATGAGGGTTAGGGTTGGCCTTGGGTCTCGGGTTTTGGTTAGGTTGAGAGTTTGTGTTAGGGTTAAGGTTAGGGTTAGGATTAGAGCTGATGCTAAGAATAGGATTCGGGTTAGGGTTAGGATTAGGGCTAGGGTCAGGGTTCGGGCTCGGGTTATGGTTAGTATTCGGGTTAATGTTAGGGTTAGGGTTAGGATTTGGGCTTGGGCTAGAGTTAGTTTGAGAGTTAGTGTTAGGTTAAAGGTTAGGGTTAGGGTAAGGGCTCGTGTTAGGGTTAGGGCTAGGATTATGGCTGAGGTTAGGACTCGGGTTCATGCTAGGTTTAGGATTGGAGTTAGGGCTAGGACTAGGGTTAGGGTTCGGGCTAGGTTTGGGGTTAGGATTAGGGTTAGGTATAGGGTTAGGGTTCACGTTAGGCTTAGGGCTAGGGCTAGGGTTAGGGTTAGGGTTAGGATTAGGTTTATGATTTGGGTTAGGGTTAGCGTTAGAGTTAGGGTTAGGGTTAGGGTTAGGGTTAGGGTTAGGGTTAATGTTAGGGTTAGGGTTAGGGTTAGGGTTAGGGTTAGGGTTAGGTTGAGAGTTAGAGTTAGGGTTAAGGTTAGCGTTAGGATTAGAGCTCGGGCTAGGTTTAGGGTTAGGGTTAGGATTAGGGCTAGGTTTAGGTTAGGGCTAGGATTGCGTCTAGGTTTAGGGCTCAGGTTAGCGCTAGGGTTAGGATTAGTGTTAGGGTGAGGGCTATGATTAGGGGTAGGGCTAGGGTTGCGGTTAGGTTAGGTTTAGGTTTAGTGTTAGGGTTAGGGTTAGGGTTAGGATTAGGGTTAGGGTTAGGGTTAGGGTTAGGGTTAGGGTTAGGGTTAGGGTTAAGGTTAGGGTTAGGGTTAGGGTTAGGGTTAGGGTTAGGGTTAGGGTTAGGTTTAGGGTTAGGGTTATGGTGAGGGTTAGAGTTAGGATTATGGTTAGGGTTAGGTTTAGAGTTAGGGTTAGATTTGGCTTAGGGTTTGGGTTAGGGTTAGGGTTACGGTTAGGGTTAGGGTTCGGGTTAGGGTTAGGGTTATGGTTAGGGTGAGGGCTATGGTTAAGCTTAGGGCTAGGATTAAGGCTAGGATTAGGGCTCGGGTTAGCGCTAGGGTTAGGATTTGAGTTAGGGCTAGTACTAGTGTTAAGGTTAGGGCTCGGGTTGGGGTTAGGGTCAGGATTAGTGTTAGGGTGAGGGCTATGGTTAAGCTTAGGGCTAGGATTAAGGCTAGGATTAGGGCTCGGGTTAGCGCTAGTGTTTGGATTTGAGTTAGGGCTAGTACTAGTGTTAGGGGTATGGCTCCGGTTGGGGTTAGGGTTAGGGTTACGATTAGCGTTAGGGCTATGTTTAGGGTTAGGGTTAGGGTTAGGGTTAGGGTTAGCGTTAGGTTTAGGATTAGGGTTAGGGTTAGGTTTAGGGCAGGGGTTAGGGTTAGGTTTAGGTTTAGGATTATGGTTAGGGTTAGGGTTAGGGTTAAGGTTAGGATTAGGGTTAGGGTGAGGGTTAGGGTTAGGGTTAGGTTTAGGTTTAGGATTAGTGTTAGAGTTAGGGCTCGTGTTTGGGTAAGGGTTAGGGTTACGGCTAGGGCTAGAGCTAGGTCTAGGCTAAGGGTCAGAGTTAGGGTGAGGTTTCAGGTTAGGATTAGGGTTAGGGCAAGAGTTAGGGTTCGGTCTAGGTTTAGGGTTTGCGTTAGGGTGAGGGCTCGTTCTCCGGTTAGGGTTAGGCTTAGAGCTAGGGTTCGGTTTCGGCTCAAGGTTAGGATTAGGTCTAGGGTTATGTTTAGAGTTAGTGTTAGGATAAGGTTAGGTTTATGATTAGGGCCAGGGCTAGGATTAGGGTTAGGGGTACGGTTAGGGCTAGGGTTAGTGTCATGGCTCGGATCACGGCAAGGTTAGGGCTCGGGTTAGGGCTAGGGTTAGGGTTAGGGTTAGGGCTAGGGTTATGATTATGGTTAGGGTTAGGGTTAGGGTTCGGGTTAGTGCTAGGTTTAGGGTTAGGGTTAGGGTTAGGATTATGTTTAGAGTTAGGGTTCGGGTTAGGGATAGGTTTAGGGTTAGGGCTAGGGCTAGTGCTAGGTTTATGGATAGTAGTAGTTTTAGTGATAAAGTTAGGGTTAGTTTTAGGGTTAGGGTTAGGGTTAGGTTTAGTGTTAGAGTTAGGGTTCGGGCTATGGTTGGGGTTAGGTTTAGGATTAGAGCTGGGGCTAAGTTTAGGGTTAGTATTAGGGTTAGGATTAGGGCTAGGATTAGAGTTAGGGCTCGGATTATGTCGAGGTTTAGGGCTCGGATTAGGGTTAGGGTTAGGGTTAGGGTTAGGGTTAGGGTTAGTGCTCGGGTTATGGTTAGGGTTAGCGTTAGGGTTAGGGTTCGGGTTATGTTTCGGGTTAGAGTTCGGTTCGGGATAGGGTTAGGGTTAGGGCTAGGACTCGTGCTATGTTTAGGGATTGTAGTAGGTTTTGTGAAAGGGTTAGGTTTAGTGTTATGGTTAGGGTTCGGGTTAGGGTTAGGCTTAGGTTTATGGTTAGGGTTAGAGTTAGGGTTAGAGTTAGGGTTAGGTTTAGGTTTAGTGTTAGTGTAAGGTTCAGGCTTCGGGCTAGGGTTAGGTTTCGGGTTAAGGTTAGAGTTAGGATTAGGTTTATGATGAGGGTTAGGGTTGGCCTTGGGTCTAGGGTTTTGGTTAGGTTGAGAGTTTGTGTTAGGGTTAAGGTTAGGGTTAGGATTAGAGCTGATGCTAAGAATAGGATTCGGGTTAGGGTTAGGATTAGGGCTAGGGTCAGGGTTAGGGCTCGGGTTATGGTTAGTATTCGGGTTAATGTTAGGGTTAGGGTTAGGATTTGGGCTTGGGCTAGAGTTAGTTTGAGAGTTAGTGTTAGGTTAAAGGTTAGGGTTAGGGTAAGGGCTCGTGTTAGGGTTAGGGCTAGGATTATGGCTGAGGTTAGGACTCGGGTTCATGCTAGGTTTAGGATTGGAGTTAGGGCTAGGACTAGGGTTAGGGTTCGGGCTAGGTTTGGGGTTAGGATTAGGGTTAGGTATAGGGTTAGGGTTCACGTTAGGCTTAGGGCTAGGGCTAGGGTTAGGGTTAGGGTTAGGATTAGGTTTATGATTTGGGTTAGGGTTAGCGTTAGAGTTAGGGTTAGGGTTAGGGTTAGGGTTAGGGTTAGGGTTAGTGTTAGGGTTAGGGTTAGGGTTAGGGTTAGGGTTAGGGTTAGGGTTAGGGTTAGGGATAGGGTGAGGGTTAGAGTTAGGGTTAGGGTTAGGGTTAGGGTTAGTGTTAGGGTTAGGGTTAGGGTTAGGGTTAGGGTTAGGGTTAGGATTAGAGTTAGGGTTAGGTTTAGAGTTAGGGTTAGTGTTAGGGTTAGGGTTAGGGTTAGGACTATGGCTAGGGTAAGGGTTAGGGTTAGGCTTAGGGTTAGGATTAGGGTTAGGATTAGGGTTAGGTTTAGGTTTAGGGCAGGTGTTAGGGTTAGGTTTAGGTTTAGGATTAGGGTTAGGGTTAGGGTTAGGGTAAGTGTTAAGGTTAGGATTAGGGTTAGGGTTAGGTTTAGACTTAGGATTAGTGTTAGGATTAGGGTTAGTGTTAGGGTAAGGTTTAGCGTTACGGCTAGGGCTAGAGCTAGGTCTAGGTTAAGGGTTAGAGTTAGGGTGAGGGTTCAGGTTAGGATTAGGGTTCGGACGAGAGTTAGGGTTCGGTCTAGGTTTAGGGTTAGCGTTAGGGCGAGGGCTACGGCTACAGTTAGGTTTAGGCTTAGAGCTAGGGTTCGGTTTTGGGTCAAGGTTAGGATTAGGTGCAGGGTTAGGTTTCGAGTTAGGGTTAGGATAAGGTTAGGGTTGGGGTTAGGGCTATGATTACGATTAAGGTTAGGGTTAGGGTTAGGGCTAGGATTAGGGTTAGGGCTTGGATCACGGCTAGGTTTAGGTCTCGGGTTAGGGCTAGGTTTAGGGTTAGGGTTAGGGCTAGGGCCAGGGTTAAGATTAGGGCGAGTGTTAGGGTTAGCGTTAGGGCTAGTGTTATGATTATGGTTAGGGTTAATGTTAGGTTTAGTGTTAGTATTTGGGATTGGAATAGAGTTCGGGTTCGGGTTATGGTTAGGGTTCGGTTTAGTGCCAGGGTTAGGTTTAGGGTTAGGGTTATGTTTAGGGTTAGGGTTCGGGTTAGGTAGTGTGTTAGGGTTAGTGTTAGCGTTAGGTTTAGTGTTAGGGTTACGTTTCGGGTTAGAGTTAGGCTTAGGTTTATCGTTAGGGTTAAGGTTAGGGTTAGAGTTAGGGTTAGGTTTAGGGTTAGGGTTAGGATTAGGGTAAGGTTAAGGATTAGGGCTAGGGTTAAGTTTCGGGTTGTGGTTAGAGTTAGGATTAGGTTTATGATTATGGATAGGGTTAGGGTTAGGTCTAGTGTTATGGTTAGGTTGAGATTTAGTGTTCGGGTTAATGCTAGGGTTAGGATTAGTGCTGGGGCTAGGTTTAGGGTTTGGATTCGGGCTAGGATTAGGGCTAGGGTTAGGGTTAGGGCTAGGGTTATGGTTAGTGTTCGGGTTAATTTTAGGGTTCGGTTAGGATTTGTGCATGCGCTAGATTTAGGTTGAGAGTTAGTGTTAGGGTAAAGGTTAGGGTTAGGGTTAGGGCTAGTGTTAGGGTTAGGGCTAGGATTACGGCTAAGCATCGGGCTCGGGTTCGTGCTAAGTTTAGGATTGGGATTAGTGCTAGGGCTAGGGTTAGGGTGTGGGCTAGGGTTTGGGTTAGGGTTAGGGTTATGGATAGGGTTAGGATTAGGGTTAGGCTTAGGACTAGGGCTAGGGTTAGGGTTAGGGTTAGGATTAGGTTTATGATTAGGGTTAGGGTTAGGGTTAGGTCTAGGGTTATGGTTAGGTTGAGATTTAGTGTTAGGGTTAAGTTTAGGGTTACGATTAGAGCTGCGGCTAGGTTTAGAGTTAGGGTTAGGATTAGGGCTAGGGTTAGGGTTAGGGCTAGGATTGCGTCTAGATTTAGTGCTCGAGTTAGCGCTAGGGTTAGGTTTAGTGTTTGGGTGAGGGGTATGGTTAGGGTTAGGGATGGTGTTGCGGTTATGGTTAGCGTAGGATTAGGGCTAGGGCTACGGTTAGGGTTAGGGTTAGGATTAGGTCTAGGGTTAGGGTTAGGGCTAGGAACACGGCTAGGGTTAGGGCTCGGGTTAGGGCTTGGTTTAGGATTGGGGTTAGGGCTAAGGCTAGCGTTAGGGTTCGGGCTAGGGTTGAGGTTAGGATTAGGGTTAGGATTAGGGCTAGGGCTAGGGTTAGGTTTAGGGTTAGGGTTAGGCTTAGGGTTAGGGTTAGGGTTAGGGCTAGATCCAGGGTTAAGGTTAGCGCTAGTGTTAGGGTTATCGTTAGGGCTAGGGTTATGTTTATGGTTCGGGTTAATGTTCGGTTTAGTGTTAGTATTTGGGCTTGGGCTAGAGTTAGGGTTAGGATTAGGGTTAGGGTTAGGATTAGTGCTCGGGTTATGGTTAGGGTTAGCGTTAGGGTTAGGGTTCGGGTTATGTTTCTGGTTAGAGTTCGGTTCGGGATAGGGTTAGGGTTAGGGCTAGGGCTCGTGCTATGTTTAGGGATTGTAGTAGGTTTTGTGAAAGGGTTAGGTTTAGTGTTAGGGTTAGGGTTCGGGTTAGGGTTAGGCTTAGGTTTATGGTTAGGGTTAGAGTTAGGGTTAGAGTTAGGGTTAGGTTTAGGGTTAGTGTTAGGGTAAGGTTCAGGCTTAGGGCTAGGGTTAGGTTTCGGGTTAAGGTTAGAGTTAGGATTAGGTTTATGATGAGGGTTAGGGTTGGCCTTGGGTCTCGGGTTTTGGTTAGGTTGAGAGTTTGTGTTAGGGTTAAGGTTAGGGTTAGGATTAGAGCTGATGCTAAGAATAGGATTCGGGTTAGGGTTAGGATTAGGGCTAGGGTCAGGGTTCGGGCTCGGGTTATGGTTAGTATTCGTGTTAACATTAGGGTTAGGGTTAGGATTTGGGCTTGGGCTAGAGTTAGTTTGAGAGTTAGTGTTAGGTTAAAGGTTAGGGTTAGGGTAAGGGCTCGTGTTAGGGTTAGGGCTAGGATTATGGCTGAGGTTAGGACTCGGGTTCATGCTAGGTTTAGGATTGGAGTTAGGGCTAGGACTAGGGTTAGGGTTCGGGCTAGGTTTGGGGTTAGGATTAGGGTTAGGTATAGGGTTAGGGTTCACGTTAGGCTTAGGGCTAGGGCTAGGGTTAGGGTTAGGGTTAGGATTAGGTTTATGATTTGGGTTAGGGTTAGCGTTAGAGTTAGGGTGAGGGTTAGGGTTAGGGTTAGGGTTAGGGTTAATGTTAGGGTTAGGGTTAGGGTTAGGGTTAGGGTTAGGGTTAGGTTGAGAGTTAGAGTTAGGGTTAAGGTTAGCGTTAGGATTAGAGCTCGGGCTAGGTTTAGGGTTAGGGTTAGGATTAGGGCTAGGTTTAGGTTAGGGCTAGGATTGCGTCTAGGTTTAGGGCTCAGGTTAGCGCTAGGGTTAGGATTAGTGTTAGGGTGAGGGCTATGATTAGGGGTAGGGCTAGGGTTGCGGTTAGGTTAGGTTTAGGTTTAGTGTTAGGGTTAGGGTTAGGGTTAGGATTAGGGTTAGGGTTAGGGTTAGGGTTAGGGTTAGGGTTAGGGTTAGGGTTAGGGTTAAGGTTAGGGTTAGGGTTAGGGTTAGGGTTAGGGTTAGGGTTAGGGTTAGGGTTAGGGTTAGGGTTATGGTGAGGGTTAGAGTTAGGATTATGGTTAGGGTTACGTTTAGAGTTAGGGTTAGATTTGGCTTAGGGTTTGGGTTAGGGTTAGGGTTACGGTTAGGGTTAGGGTTCGGGTTAGGGTTAGGGTTATGGTTAGGGTGAGGGCTATGGTTAAGCTTAGGGCTAGGATTAAGGCTAGGATTAGTGCTCGGGTTAGCGCTAGGGTTAGGATTTGAGTTAGGGCTAGTACTAGTGTTAAGGTTAGGGCTCGGGTTGGGGTTAGGGTCAGGATTAGTGTTAGGGTGAGGGCTATGGTTAAGCTTAGGGCTAGGATTAAGGCTAGGATTAGGGCTCGGGTTAGCGCTAGTGTTTGGATTTGAGTTAGGGCTAGTACTAGTGTTAGGGGTATGGCTCCGGTTGGGGTTAGGGTTAGGGTTACGATTAGCGTTAGGGCTATGTTTAGGGTTAGGGTTAGGGTTAGGGTTAGGGTTAGCGTTAGGTTTAGGATTAGGGTTAGGGTTAGGTTTAGGGCAGGGGTTAGGGTTAGGTTTAGGTTTAGGATTATGGTTAGAGTTAGGGTTAGGGTTAAGGTTAGGATTAGGGTTAGGGTGAGGGTTAGGGTTAGGGTTAGGTTTAGGTTTAGGATTAGTGTTAGAGTTAGGGCTCGTGTTTGGGTAAGGGTTAGGGTTACGGCTAGGGCTAGAGCTAGGTCTAGGCTAAGGGTCAGAGTTAGGGTGAGGTTTCAGGTTAGGATTAGGGTTAGGGCAAGAGTTAGGGTTCGGTCTAGGTTTAGGGTTTGCGTTAGGGTGAGGGCTCGTTCTCCGGTTAGGGTTAGGCTTAGAGCTAGGGTTCGGTTTCGGCTCAAGGTTAGGATTAGGTCTAGGGTTAGGTTTAGAGTTAGTGTTAGGATAAGGTTAGGGTTATGATTAGGGCCAGGTCTAGGATTAGGGTTAGGGGTACGGTTAGGGCTAGGGTTAGTGATATGGCTCGGATCACGGCAAGGTTAGGGCTCGGGTTAGGACTAGGGTTAGGGTTAGGGTTCGGGCTAGGGTTATGATTATGGTTAGGGTTAGGGTTAGGGTTCGGGTTAGTGCTAGGTTTAGGGTTAGGGTTAGGGTTAGGATTATGTTTAGAGTTAGGGTTCGGGTTAGGGATAGGTTTAGTGTTAGGGCTAGGGCTAGTGCTAGGTTTAGGGATAGTAGTAGTTTTAGTGATAAAGTTAGGGTTAGTTTTAGGGTTAGGGTTAGGGTTAGGTTTAGTGTTAGGGTTAGGGTTCGGGCTACGGTTGGGGTTAGGTTTAGGATTAGAGCTGGGGCTAAGTTTAGGGTTAGTATTAGGGTTAGGATTAGGGCTAGGATTAGAGTTAGGGCTCGGATTATGTCGAGGTTTAGGGCTCGGATTAGCGCTAGGGTTAGGATTAGTGTTAGGGCGAGGGCTATGGTTCGGGTTAGGGCTAGGGTTGCGGTTAGAGTTAGGGCTAGCATTAGGGTTATTGTGAGGGTTATGGTTAGGGTTTGGGTTAAGGTTATGGTTAGGGCTATGGTTAGGGTTAGGGTTAGAGTTAGGATTATGTTTAGGGTTAGGGTTAGGGTTAGGGCAGGGGTTATGATTAGGCTTAGGTTTAGGATTAGGGTTAGGGTTAGGGTTCGGGTTAGTGGTCAGGTTAGGTTAGGGTTAGAGTTAGGGTTCGGGTTCGGGTTAGGATTAGGGTTAGGGATCGTGTTAGTGTCCGGTCTAGGTTTAGGGTTACCGTTAGGGCTACGGCTAGGGCTAGGGTCAGGTTTAGGCTTAGGGCGATAGTTATGGTTAGGGTTCGGGTTAATGTTAGGGTTAGGGTTAGGATTTGGGCTTGGGCTAGAGTTAGGGTTAAGGTTAGAGTTAGGGTTATGGTTCGGGTTAGGGTTAGGGTTAGTGTCAGTGTTAGGGATAGGTTGAGGTTTTCGGTTAGGTTTATGGTTAGGGTTAGTGCTCAGACTAGTGTTTGGGCTCGGGTTACAATTAGGGTTAGGGACAGGGTTAGGTTTAGGGTTAGGGTTACGGTTAGGATTAGGTTTAGTGTTAGAGTTAGGATTAGGGTTAGGGCTAGGGTTAGGGTTAGGGCTAGGATTACGGCTAGTGTTAGGGCTAGGGTTAGATCAAGGGTTAGGATTAGAGTTCGGGTTAGGGTAAGGTTTAGTGTTAGGGCTAGGGTTACGGTTCGGGTTAGGATTATGGTTAGGGTTAGGGTTAGGCTTAGGGCTAGGGTTAGTTTTCGGGTTAACCTTAGGGTTAGGTCTTGGGTAATGGTTAGGTTGTGATTTACTATTAGGGTAAATGTTAGAGTTAGGGTTAGGGCTAGGGATAGGGATAGGGCTATGATTACGGCTAAGGTTGGGGCTCGGGTTCGTGCTAGGTTTAGGATTAGTGTTAGGGCTCGGGCTAGGGTTAGGGTTCGGGCTAGGGTTGGGGTTAGGGTTAGGGTTAGGTTTAGGTTTAGAGATAGGATTAGGGTTAGGGCTAGGGCTAGGGCTAGGGTTAGGGTTAGGTTTTGGGCTATTATTAGGGTTAGGGTTCGGTTTAGGGTTAGGGTTAGGGTTAGGGTGAGGGTTAGTGTTAGGGCAGGGGTTAGGGTTAGGTTTAGGTTTATGTTTAGGATTAGGGTTCAGGTTAGGGTTAGAGTTTGGGTTAGCTTTAGGGTTAGGGTAAGGGTTAGTGTTCGTGTTAGGGTTAGGTTTAGGTTTTGCTTTCGGGTTAGGTTTAGGGTTAGGGTTAGGTTTAGACTTAGGGTTAGATTTGGCTTCGGGCTCGGGTTAGGGTTAGGGTTAGGGTTAGGTTTAGACTTAGGGTTAGATTTGGCTTCGGGCTCGGGTTAGGTTTCGTGTTAAGGTTAGGTTTAGGTCTAGGGTTATGGTTAGGTTGAGAGTTAGTGTTAGGGTTAAGGTTAGGGTTAGGATTAGAGCTGGGGCTCCGTTTAGGGTTAGGGTTAGGGTTAGTGTTAGGGTTGCGGTTAGGGTTAGGACTCGGATTAGGCTTAGTATTAGGGTTAGGGTTAGGGTTAGGATTAGGGTTAGGGTTAGGATTATGGTTAGGGTTAGGGTTAGGGTTAGGACAGGGGTTAGGGATAGGCTTAGGTTTAGCATTAGGGTTAGGGTTAGGGTTAGAGTTCAGTTTAGGGTTAGAGTTAGGGTTAGATTTCGGGTTAGGATTAGGGTTAGGGTTAGGGTTAGGGTTAGGGTTAGAGTTAGGGCTAGGGTTAGGGTTTGGCTCATGGTTAGAGTAAGGGCTAGGTTTAGGGTTAGGTTTGGGATGACGGTAAGGGATATGGCTGGTGTTTGAGTATTGGTTTAGGTTAGGGTTTGGGTTAAGTTTAGGGATAGGGTTAGGGTTACGGTTAATGTTCGGGTTAGGTAGAGGGCTAGGGTTAGGGCTAGGTTTAGGGTTAGGGTTAGGTTTAATGTTTGTGTTTGGGTTAGGGTTAGAGTAAGGGCTAGGTTTAGGGTTAGGGTTGGGATGATGGTTATGTATATTGCTGGGGTTTGATTATTGGTTAAGGTTAGGGTTAGGGTTAAGTTTAGGGTGAGGGTTAGGATTAGGGTTATGGTTAGGGTTAGGGTTAGGGTTAGGGATAGGGCAAGGGCTAAGGCTAGGGCGAGGGTTAGGCCTCCGGTTAGGGTTATGGTTATGGTTAGGGCTAGGGTTACGTTTCGCGTTAGGGGTAGAGCTAGTTGTACGGTTTGGGCTACGGCTCGGGTTAGGGCTAGTATTAGGTTTCGGGCAAGGGCTAGTGCTAGGATTAGGTTCAATGTTAGAAATAGTGTTAGGGTTAGGGTTAGGGTTAGGGTTAGGGTTAGGGTTAGGGTTAGGGTTAGGGTTAGGGTTAGGGTTAGGGTTAGGTTTAGGGTTAGGGTTAGGGTTAGGGTTAGGGTTAGGTTTTGGGCAAGGGCTAGTGCTAGGATTAGGTTCAATGTTAGGAATAGTGTTAGGATTAGGGCTAGTGTTAGGGTTAGGCTTAGGATTAGGGTGAGGGTTCGGGTTCGGATTAGGGTTAGAGTTAGGTTTAGGGTTAGGGTTAGGGTTAGTGTTAAAGTTAGGGTTCGGTTTATGGTTAGTGTTAAGTTTAGGGTTAGGGTTAATGTTCGGGCTAGGGTTAGGTTTCGGGCTCGGACTGCGTTAGGGTTCGGGCTAGGTTTAGGATCCGTGTCAGTGTTAGGGCTAGTGGTAGTGTGAGGGCAAGGGGTTGCGTTAGGTTTAGGGTTTCGGTTCGGGCTAGGTTTAGGCTTAAGTTGAGGCTTTGGGATTGGGTTCGGATTAGGACAAGGTTAGGGCTGGGACTAGGGAGAGGGTTAGGATTATGGTGAGTTAGAGTTAGAGTTAGGGTTAGCGTTAGGGTTAGCGTTAGGGTTTGGGTTAGATTTATGGTTTGGAGTCGGGCTAGGTCTATAGTTGGTGTGTGGGCTGGGGTCAGAGCTAGGGTTAGGGTTAGCTATAGGGCTAGGGCTTGGGTTCGGGTTAGGGCTAGGGTTAGGGTTAGGGTTAGGGTTAGGGTTAGGGTTAGGTTTAGTGTTAGGGTTAGGGGTACAGTTAGGGCTCGTGCTAAGGCTAGGGCTAGGGTTAGTTTTAGGTTTAGAGCTAAGGTTAGGGCTAGGGTAAGGATTTGAGTTATGGTTAGTGTTCGGTTCGGGTTAGGGCTCGGGTTAGGGTTTGGTCTAAGGTTAGGGTTAGGGTTAGGTCGAGGGCTAGGTCTAGGGTTAAAGTTAGGCTTAGGGCTAAGGTTCGGATTCGGGTTAAGTTTAGAGTTAGGGGTCGTGTTAAGGTTAGGATTAGAGTTGGGATTAGGGTTAGGTTTAGAAGTAGAGCTTCGGCTAGGGTTAGGGTTAGGGTTCAGGTTAGTGTTAGGTTTAGGGTTAGTGCTAGGATTAGGGTTAGGTTAGGGTTACTGCTAGGTTTAGGGCGAGGGTTAGGGCAAGGGTTAGAGTTCAGGTTAGGGTTAGAGTTAGGATTAGATTTCGGGTTAGGGTTAGGGTTAGGGTTAGAGTTAGGGTTAGGGTTAGAGTTAGGGTTAGGGTTAGGGTTTGGGTTAGGGTTAGATTAAGGGCTAGGTTTAGGGTTAGGTTTGGGATGACGGTAAGGGATATGGCTGGTGTTTGAGTATTGGTTTCGGTTAGGGTTCGGGTTAAGTTTAGGGATAGGGTTAGAGTTAGGGTTAATGTTCGGGTTAGGTAGAGGGCTCGGGTTAGGGCTAGGTTTAGGGTTAGGGTTAGGTTTAATGTTTGTGTTTGGGTTAGGGTTAGAGTAAGGGCTAGGTTTAGGGTTAGGGTTGGGATGAGGGTTAGGGATATTGCTGATGTTTGATTATTGGTTAAGGTTAGGGTTAGGGTTAAGTTTAGGGTGAGGGTTAGGATTAGGGTTATGGTTAAGGTTAGGGTTAGGGTTAGGGATAGGGCAAGGGCTAAGGCTAGGGCGAGGGTTAGGCCTCCGGTTAGGGTTATGGTTATGGTTAGGGCTAGGGTTACGTTTCGCGTTAGGGGTAGAGCTAGTTGTACGGTTTGGGCTACGGCTCGGGTTCGGGCTAGGGTTAGGTTTCGGGCAAGGGCTAGTGCTAGGATTAGGTTCAATGTTAGAAATAGTGTTAGGGTTAGGGTTAGGGTTAGGGTTAGGGTTAGGGTTAGGGTTAGCGTTAGGGTTAGGGTTAGGGTTAGGGTTAGGGTTAGGGTTAGGGCTAGGGTTAGGTTTCGGGCAAGGGCTAGTGCTAGGATTAGGTTCAATGTTAGGAATAGTGTTTGGATTAGGGCTAGTGTTAGGGTTAGGCTTAGGATTAGGGTGAGGGTTCGGGTTCGGATTAGGGTTAGAGTTAGGTTTCGGGTTAGGGTTAGGGTTAGTGTTAAAGTTAGGGTTCGGTTTATGGTTAGTGTTAAGTTTAGGGTTAGGGTTAATGTTCGGGCTAGGGTTAGGTTTCGGGCTCGGACTGCGTTAGGGTTAGGGCTAGGTTTAGGATCCGTGTCAGTGTTAGGGCTAGTGGTAGTGTGAGGGCAAGGGGTTGCGTTAGGTTTAGGGTTTGGGTTCGGGCTAGGTTTAGGCTTAAGTTGAGGCTTTGGGATTGGGTTCGGATTAGGACAAGGTGAGGGCTGCGACTAGGGAGAGGGTTAGGATTATGGTGAGTTAGAGTTAGAGTTAGGGTTAGGGTTAGGGTTAGCGTTAGGGTTTGGGTTAGATTTATGGTTTGGAGTCGGGCTAGGTCTATAGTTGGTTTGTGGGCTGGGGTCAGAGCTAGGGTTTGGGTTAGCTATAGGGCTAGGGCTTGGGTTAGGTTTAGGGCTAGGGTTAGGGGTCGGGTTAGGGTTAGGGTTAGGTTTAGTGTTAGGGTTAGGGTTACAGTTAGGGCTCGTGCTAAGGCTAGGGCTAGGGTTAGTTTTAGGTTTAGAGCTAGGGTTAGGGCTAGGGTAAGAATTTGAGTTATGGTTAGTGTTAGGTTCGCGTTAGGGCACGGGTTAGGGTTTGGTCTAAGGTTAGGGTTAGGGTTAGGTCGAGGGCTAGGTCTCGGGTTAAAGTTAGGCTTAGGGCTAAGGTTCGGATTCGGGTTAAGTTTAGAATTAGGGGTCGTGTTAAGGTTAGGATTAGAGTTGGGATTATGGTTAGGTTTAGAAGTAGAGCTTCGGCTAGGGTTAGGGTTAGGGTTCAGTTTAGTGTTAGGGTTAGGGTTAGTGCTAGGATTAGGGTTAGGTTAGGGTTACTGCTAGGTTTAGGGCGAGGGTTAGGGCAAGGGTTAGAGTTCAGGTTAGGGTTAGAGTTAGGGTTAGATTTCGGGTTAGGGTTAGGGTTAGGGTTAGGGTTAGGGTTAGGGTTAGAGTTAGGGTTAGGGTTAGGGTTTGGGTTAGGGTTAGAGTAAGGGCTAGGTTTAGGGTTAGGTTTGGGATGACGGTAAGGGATATGGCTGGCGTTTGCGTATTGGTTTAGGTTAGGGTTCGGGTTAAGTTTAGGGATAGGGTTAGGGTTAGGGTTAATGTTCGCGTTAGGTAGAGGGCTCGGGTTAGGGCTAGGTTTAGGGTTAGGGTTAGGTTTAATGTTTGTGTTTGGGTTAGGGTTAGAGTAAGGGCTAGGTTTAGGGTTAGGGTTGGGATGAGTGTTAGGGATATTGCTGGGGTTTGATTATTGGTTAAGGTTAGGGTTAGGGTTAAGTTTAGGGTGAGGGTTAGGATTAGGTTTATGGTTAAGGTTAGGGTTAGGGTTAGGGATAGGGCAAGGGCTAAGGCTAGGGCGAGGGTTAGGCCTCCGGTTAGGGTTATGGTTATGGTTAGGGCTAGGGTTACATTTCGCGTTAGGGGTAGAGCTAGTTGTACGGTTTGGGCTACGGCTCGGGTTAGGGCTAGGGTTAGGTTTCGCGCAAGGGCTAGTGCTAGGATTAGGTTCAATGTTAGGAATAGTGTTAGGGTTAGGGCTAGTGTTAGGGTTAGGCTTAGGATTAGGGTGAGGGTTCGGGTTAGGATTAGGGTTAGAGTTAGGTTTAGGGTTAGGGTTAGGGTTAGTGTTAAACTTAGGGTTCGGTTTATGGTTAGTGTTAAGTTTAGGGTTAGGGTTAGTGTTCGGGCTAGGTTTAGGTTTCGGGCTCGGACTGCGTTAGGGTTAGGGCTAGGTTTAGGATCCGTGTCAGTGTTAGGGCTAGTGGTAGTGTGAGGGCAAGGGGTTGCGTTAGGTTTAGGGTTTGGGTTCGGGCTAGGTTTAGGCTTAAGTTGAGGCTTTGGGATTGGGTTCGGATTAGGACCAGGTTAGGGCTGGGACTAGGGAGAGGGTTAGGATTATGGTGAGTTAGAGTTAGAGTTAGGGTTAGGGTTAGGGTTAGCGTTAGGGTTTGGGTTAGGTTTATGGTTTGGAGTCGGGCTAGGTCTATAGTTGGTGTGTGGGCTAGGGTCAGAGCTAGGGTTAGAGTTAGATATAAGGCTAGGGCTTGGGTTAGGGTTAGGGTTAGTGTTAGGGTTAGGGTTAGGGTTAGGTTTAGTGTTAGGGTTAGGGTTACGGTTAAGGCTCGTGCTAAGGCTAGGGCTAGGGTTAGTTTTAGGTTTAGAGCTAGGGTTAGGGCTAGGGTAAGGATTTGAGTTATGGTTAGTGTTGGGTTCGGGTTAGGGCTCGGGTTAGGGTTTGGTCTAAGGTTAGGTTTAGGATTAGGTCGAGGGCTAGGGCTAGGGTTAAAGTTAGGCTTAGGGCTAAGGTTCGGATTCGGGTTAAGTTTAGAGTTAGGGGTCGTGTTAAGGTTAGGATTAGAGTTGGGATTATGGTTTGGTTTAGAAGTAGAGCTTGGGCTAGGGTTAGGGTTAGGGTTCAGGTTGGTGATAGGGTTAGGGTTAGTGCTAGGATTAGGGTTAGGTTAGGGTTACTGCTAGGTTTAGGGCGAGGGTTAGGGCAAGGGTTAGAGTTATGATTAGGGCTCGGGCTAGAGGTCGCGTTAGGGCTAGACTTAGTGTTAGGATTAGGGTTAGGTTTAGGGTTAGGGTTAGGGTTATTGTTAGGGTTAGAGTTAGGGTTAAGGTTTTGGATAAGGTAAGTGTTAGGGTTGGGGTTAGGAATAAGATTATGTTAGTGTTGGGTTTAGGGTTAGTGTTAGGGTTAGATTTCGGGTTACATTTGGTTTATGGTTAAGGTTAGGAATAGGGTTAGGGCTCGAGTTCGCTTTACGGTTTGCGTTTCGGTTAGGACTAGGCTTAGGGCTAGGGTTATTATAGGGTTATGGTTCCAGTAAGGGTTAGGGTTAGCGTTAATGTTAGGGTTAAGGTTAGGATTAGGGTTAGGGTTAGGTTTAGGGTTAGGTCTTGGGCTAGGGTTAGGGTTCGAGCTAGGCTCGGGGTGGGGCGAGGGTTCGTGTTATGAATAGGGCTGGAGCTAGAAGTATGGTTCGGGTTAGACTTAGTGTTACGATTAGGGTTAGGGTTAGGTTTAGGGTTAAGGATATGGTTAGGGTTAGGGTTAGTGTTAGGTTTAGCGCTAGGGTTAGGGCTAGGGTTAGGGCTAGTGTTGGGTTATGGCTAGGGCTTGGCTGGGGCTCGGGTTAGAATTTAAGTTCGGGCTTGGGCTAGAGTTAGGGTTAAGGCTAGGCTTAGGATTAGGATGAGGGTTAGGTTTGGGGTTCGGGTTAGTGTTAGGTTTATGGTTAAGGTTAGGGTTAGGATTAGGGTTAGGGTTAGGATTAGCATTGGGTTAGGGTTAGGATTAGGTTTAATGTTCGCGTTAGGTAGAGGGCTAGGGTTAGGGCTAGGTTTAGGGTTAGGGTTAGGTTTAAGGTTTGGGTTTGGGTTAGGG
This sequence comes from Pristiophorus japonicus, assembly GCF_044704955.1. NCBI lineage: Eukaryota > Metazoa > Chordata > Chondrichthyes > Pristiophoridae > Pristiophorus > Pristiophorus japonicus. The sequence continues at coordinate 144,534,316 of NC_091984.1, forward strand.
TTAGAGTAAGGGCTAGGTTTAGGGTTAGGGTTGGGATGAGGGTTAGGGTTAGGTTTAGGGTTAGGGTTAGGGTTAGGGTTAGGGTTGGGATGAGGGTTAGGGATATGGCTGTGGTTTGAGTATTGTTTAAGGTTAGGGTTAGGGTTAAGTTTAGGGTTAGGGTTAGGGTTAGGGTTAGGGTTAGTATTAGGGTTATGGTTAGGGTTAAGGTTAGGTTTAGGGTTAGGGTTAGGATTAGGGTAACGGTTAGTTTTATGGTTAGGGTTAGGGTTAGGTTTAGGGTTAGGGCAAGGGCCAAGGCTAGGGCGAGGGTTAGGCCTCCGGTTAGGGTTATGGTTAGTGTTAGGGCTAGGGTTACGTTTCGGGTTAGGGTTAGGGCTAGTTGTATGATTTGGGCTACGGCTCGGGTTAGGGCTCGGTTTAGTGAAAGGGTTAGGTTTAGGGCAAGGGCTAGTGCTCGGATTAGGTTTAGTGTTAGGGATAGTGTTAGGGTTAGGGCTAGTGATAGGGTTAGGCTTAGGATTAGTGTGAGGGTTAGGTTTAGGATTAGGGTTACAGTTAGGTTTAGGGTTAGGATTAGGGTTAGGTTTCGGTTTAGGGTAAGTGTTAAGTTTAGGGTTAGGGTTAGTGTTTGTTCTAGGGTTAGGTTTCGGGCTTGGTTTAAGGCTAGGTTTGGGGCTATGTTAGGGTTGTAGCCAGGGCGAGGGCGAGGACTAGGTTTATGGCTAGGAGTGCGTTAGGGTTAGGTCTAGGGTTAGGATTAGTGTCAGTGTTAGTGCTCGTGGTAGTGTGAGGGCAAGGGGTTGGGTTAGGTTTAGGGTTAGGGTTAGGGCTAGGTTTAGGGTTGGGTTGAGGCTTCGGGTTTGGGTTCGGGTTAGGACTAGTATTAGGGCTGGGACTAGAGTGAGGGTTAGGATTATGGTGAGTTAGAGTTAGGGTTAGGGTTAGGGTTAGAGTTAGGTTTTGCGTTAGGGTTTGGGTTCGGGTTAGGGTTAGGGTTCGGTTTAGGGTTAGGGTTAGGGTTATTGTTAGGGTTAGGGTTAGGATTAGGATTAGGGTTAGAGTTAGGGTAAGGGTTAGCGTTAGGGCTCGGGTTAGGGTTTTGGCTGGGGTTTGATTATTGGTTAAGATTAGGGTTAGGGTTAACTTTAGGGTTAGGGTTAGGGTTAGGGTTAGGGTTATGGTTCGGGTTAGGGTTAGGTTTAGGGTTAGGATTAGGGTTAGGGTTAGGGTTAGTGTTAGGGTTAAGATTAGGGTTAGGTTTAGGGTTATGGTTAGGGTTAGGGATAGGGTTAGGGTTAGGGTTAGGATTAGGGTTATGTTTAGGGTTATGGTTAGGGTTAGGGTTAGGGTTAGGGTTAGGGTTAGGGTTAGGTTTAGGGTTAGGTTTAGGGCTAGGATTCCGTTTCTGGTTCGGGTTCGGGCTAGTTGTACGGTTTGGGCTACGGCTCGGGTTAGGGCTCGGGTTAGCGCTAGGGTTAGGTTTAGGGCAAGGGCTAGTGCTCGGATTACGTTTCGTGCTAGGGATAGTGTTAGGGTTAGGGCTAGTGTTAGGGTTAGGCTTATGATTAGAGTGAGGGTTAGGGTTAGGATTAGGGTTAGAGTGAGGGTTAGGGTTAGGGTTAGGGTTAGGGTTAGGGTTAGGGTTAGTGTTAGGGATAGTGTTGGGGTTAGGGCTCGTGTTAGGGTTAGGCTTAGGATTAGAGTGAGGGTTAGGGTTAGGATTACGGTTAGAGTTAGATTTAGGGTTAGGATTAGGTTTAGGTTTCGGTTTCGGGTTAGTGTTAGGTTTAGGGTTAGGGGTAGTGTTTGGGCTAGGGTTAGGTTTCGGGCTTGGATTAGGGCTAGGGTTAGGGCTATGTTAGGTTTATAGCCAGGGCGAGGGCGAGGACTAGGTTTGTGGCTAGCAGTGCGTTAGGGTTAGGTCTAGGGTTCGGATCAGTGTCAGTGTTAGGGGTAGTGGTAGTCTGAGGGCAAGGGATTGGGTTAGGTTTAAGTTTAGGGTTTGGGTTATGGTTAGGGTTAGGGTTAGGGTTGGGGTTAGGGTTAGGGTTAGGGTTAGTGTTAACGCTAGGTTTTGGGTTAGGTTGAGGCTTCGGGTTTGGGTTCGGGTTCGGACTAGGATTAGGGTTGGGACTAGGGTGAGGGTTAGGATTATGGTGAGTTAGAGTTAGGGTTAGGGTTAGGGTTAGGGTTAGCGTTAGAGTTTTGGTTAGGTTTATGGTTTGGTCTCGGGCTAGGTCTATAGTTAGGGTGTGGGCTTGGGTCAGAGCTAGGGTTAGGGTTAAATCTAGGGCGAGGGTTTGGGTTAGGGCTAGGGCTAGGTTAGGGTTAGGTTTAGCGTAAGGGTTACGGTTAGGTTTAGGGTTAGGGTTAGGGTTAGGGTTAGGTTCAGTTAGGGTTAGGGTTAGGTTTAGGGTTAGGATTAGCGTTAGGTTTAGGGTTAGGGTTATGGTTCTGTTTATGGTTAGGTTTAGGGATAGGGTTAAGTTTCGGTCTCGGGTTAGGTTTAGCCTTAACGTGAGGTTTAGGGTCAGGTTTAATGTTAGGTTTATGGTTAGGGTTAGTGTTAGGTTTAGGGATAGGGTTCGGGTTAGTGTTAGAGTTAGGGTTTGGGTTCGGGTTAGATTTAGGCCTC
>NC_091984.1:144543782-144570500 GCF_044704955.1 Pristiophorus japonicus
TATGTTAGGGTTGTAGCCAGGGCGAGGGCGAGGACTAGGTTTATGGCTAGGAGTGCGTTAGGGTTAGGGCTAGGGTTAGGATTAGTGTCAGTGTTAGTGCTCGTGGTAGTGTGAGGGCAAGGGGTTGGGTTAGGTTTAGGGTTAGGGTTAGGGCTAGGTTTAGGGTTGGGTTGAGGCTTCGGGTTTGGGTTCGGGTTAGGACTAGTATTAGGGCTGGGACTAGAGTGAGGGTTAGGATTATGGTGAGTTAGAGTTAGGGTTAGGGTTAGGGTTAGAGTTAGGTTTAGCGTTAGGGTTTGGGTTCTGGTTAGGGTTAGGGTTCGGTTTAGGGTTAGGGTTAGGGTTATTGTTAGGGTTAGGGTTAGGATTAGGATTAGGGTTAGGGTTAGGGTAAGGGTTAGTGTTAGGGTTCGTGTTAGGGTTTTGGCTGGGGTTTGATTATTGGTTAAGATTAGGGTTAGGGTTAACTTTAGGGTTAGGGTTAGGGTTAGGGTTAGGGTTATGGTTCGGGTTAGGGTTAGGTTTAGGGTTAGGATTAGGGTTAGGGTTAGGGTTAGTGTTAGGGTTAGGATTAGGGTTAGGTTTAGGGTTATGGTTAGGGTTAGGGATAGGGTTAGGGTTAGGGTTAGGATTAGGGTTATGTTTAGGGTTATGGTTAGGGTTAGGGTTAGGGTTAGGGTTACGTTTAGGGTTAGGTTTAGGGCTAGGATTCCGTTTCTGGTTCGGGTTCGGGCTAGTTGTACGGTTTGGGCTACGGCTCGGGTTAGGGCTCGGGTTAGCGCTAGGGTTAGGTTGAGGGCAAGTGCTAGTGCTCGGATTACGTTTCGTGTTAGGGATAGTGTTAGGGTTAGGGCTAGTGTTAGGGTTAGGCTTATGATTAGAGTGAGGGTTAGGGTTAGGATTAGGGTTAGAGTGAGGGTTAGGGTTAGGGTTAGGGTTAGGGTTAGGGTTAGGGTTAGTGTTAGGGATAGTGTTGGGGTTAGGGCTAGTGTTAGGGTTAGGCTTAGGATTAGAGTGAGGGTTAGGGTTAGGATTACGGTTAGAGTTAGATTTAGGGTTAGGATTAGGGTTAGGTTTCGGTTTAGGGTTAGTGTTAGGTTTAGGGTTAGGGTTAGAGTTTGGGCTAGGGTTAGGTTTCGGGCTTGGATTAGGGCTAGGGTTAGGGCTATGTTAGGGTTATAGCCAGGGCGAGGGCGAGGACTAGGTTTGTGGCTAGCAGTGCGTTAGGGTTAGGTCTAGGGTTCGGATCAGTGTCAGTGTTAGGGGTAGTGGTAGTGTGAGGGCAAGGGATTGGGTTAGGTTTAAGTTTAGGGTTTGGGTTAGGGTTAGGGTTAGGGTTAGGGTTGGGGTTAGGGTTAGGGTTAGGGTTAGTGTTAAGGCTAGGTTTTGGGTTAGGTTGAGGCTTCGGGTTTGGGTTCGGGTTCGGACTAGGATTAGGGTTGGGACTAGGGTGAGGGTTAGGATTATGGTGAGTTAGAGTTAGGGTTAGGGTTAGGGTTAGGGTTAGCGTTAGAGTTTTGGTTAGGTTTATGGTTTGCTCTCGGGCTAGGTCTATAGTTAGGGTGTGGGCTTGGGTCAGAGCTAGGGTTAGGGTTAAATCTAGGGCGAGGGTTTGGGTTAGGGCTAGGGCTAGGTTAGGGTTAGGTTTAGCGTAAGGGTTACGGTTAGGTTTAGGGTTAGTGTTAGGGTTAGGGTTAGGTTCAGTTAGGGTTAGGGTTAGGGTTAGGGTTAGGGTTAGGGTTAGGTTTAGGGTTAGGATTAGCGTTAGGTTTAGGGTTAGGGTTATGGTTCTGTTTATGGTTAGGTTTAGAGATAGGGTTAAGTTTAGGTCTAGGGTTAGGTTTAGCCTTAACGTGAGGTTTAGGGTCAGGTTTAATGTTAGGTTTATGGTTAGGGTTAGTGTTAGGTTTAGGGATAGGGTTCGGGTTAGTGTTAGAGTTAGGGTTTGTGTTCGGGTTAGATTTAGGCCTCGGGTTAGGGTTAGGTTTTGGGTTAGGGCTAAGGCTAGTTTTAGGGTTAGGGTTAGAGTTAGGGTTAGATTTAGGGCTAGGGTTAGAGATAATGTTTGGGTTAGGTTTAGGGTTAGTGTTAGGGCTATGCTGGGGATAGGGCTAGGGGCAGGGTTAGGACGAGGACGAAGGTTAGGATGAGGGGTTGGGCTAGGTCTAGGGCTATGTGTACATTTAGGCTTCGGGCGAGAGTTAGGTTTAGGGTTACGGTTCGGGTTAGAGTTGGGGTTATGGTTAGGTTTAAGGGTAATGTTTGGTTTAGAGTAGCTTTAGTGTTAAAGTTAGTACTCGGGTTACGGTTAGGGTTAGGGTTCGGGTTATGGTTAGGGTTCGGGCGAGGGCTAATGTTAGAGTCAGGGCTGGGGTTATCGTTTGGGTTAGAGTTAGGGTTAGGGTTAGGGTTAGGGTTAGGGTTAGGGTTAGGGTTAGTGTTAGGATTAGGGTTAGGGATAGGGTTAGGGTTAGGGCTAGGGTTAGGGTTAGGGTTAGGGTTAGGGTTAGGGTTAGGATTAGTGTTAGGGTTAGGGTTAGGGTTAGGGTTAGGGTTAGGGTTAGGGTTAGAGATGGGTTAGGGTTAGGGTTAGGGTTAGGATTAGGGTTAGGGTTAGGGTTAGGGTTAGGGTTAGGGTTAGGGTTAGGGTTAGAGATGGGTTAGGGTTAGGGTTAGGGTTAGGGTTAGGGTTAGGGTTAGGGTTAGGGTTAGGGTTAGGGTTAGGGATAGGTTTAGGGTTAGGTTAGGGTTAGGGTAAGGGTTAGGGCTAGGGCTAGGATTATGGCTGGGCCTAGGGCTCGGGCTAGGGTTCGGGCTTGTGCTGGGTAAGGGTTATGGCTAGGGTTCGGATTAGATTTCGTGTTACTGCTAGTGGTAGGGTTAGCGCTATGGTTTGGATTAGGGTGAGGGCTAGGGCTAGGGCTAGCTTTAGGTTTCGTGTTAGGGCAAGGTTTAGGGTGAGGGTTAGTGTTAGGATTAGGGTTCGTGTTATGGCTAGGCTTTGGGTTTGGTTTAAGGTTATGGTTAGGTTTAGGTTTAGAGTTAGGGCTAGGATTAGTTTTAGCGCTCGGGTTAGTGTTAGGGTTCGGGATGGCTTCGGGTTAGGGTTAGTTTTCGGATTATGGTTCGGGTTCGGGTTACGGTTAGTGTTAGGGTTAGGGTTTGGGCTAGGATTAGGGTTAGCATTAGGGTTTAGCGCTAGGGTTAGTGCTAGTGCAAGTGTTAAGGTTAGTGTTAGGTTTAGGGTTAGGGTTAGTGTTTGGGCTAGGGTTAGTTGTCGGGCTTGAATTGGGGTTGGGTTAGGGCTATGTTAGGGTTATTGCCAGGGCGAGGGCAAGGACTAGGTTTATGGCTAGGAGTGCGTTAGGGTTAGGGCTAGGGTTAGGATCAGTGTCAGTGTTAGGGCTAGTGGTAGTGTGATGGCAAGGGGTTCGGTTAGCTTTAGGTTTAGGGTTAAGGCTAGGTTTTGGGTTAGTTTGAGGCTTCGGGTTTGGGTTCGGGTTCGGACTAGGATTAGTGTTGGGACTAGGGTGAGGGTTAGGATTATGGTGAGTTAGAGTTAGGGTTAGGGTTAAGGTTAGGTTTAGCGTTAGAGTTTTGGTTAGGTTTAGGGTTTGGACTCGGGCTAGGTCTATAGTTAGGGTGTGGGCTTGAGTCAGAGCTAGGGTTAGGGTTCGATCTCGGGCGAGGGCTTGGGTTAGGGCTAGGGCTTGGTTAGGGTTAGGTTTAGCGTAAGGGTTTCGGTATGGGTTAGTATTAGTGTTAGGGTTAGGTTCGGTTAGGGTTAGGGTTAGGGTTAGGATTAGCGTTTGGTTTTGGGTTAGTGTTATGGTTAAGTTTATGGTTAGGTTTAGGGATAGGGTTACGTTTAGGCCTAGGGTTAGGTTTAGCCTTAGCGTGAGGTTTAGGGTCAGGTTTAATATTAGGTTTATGGTTAGGGTTAGTGTTAGGTTTAGGGATAGGGTTCGGGTTAGTGTTAGAGTTAGGGTTCGGGTTCGGGTTATATTTAGGCCTCGGGTTAGGGTTAGGTTTTGTGTTAGGGCTAAGGCTAGTTTTAGGGTTAGGGTTAGAGTTAGGGTTAGATTTAGGGCTAGGGTTAGAGATAAGGTTTGGGTTAGGTTTAGGGTTAGTGTTAGGGCTATGTTGGGGATAGGGCTAGGGTCAGAGTTAGGACGAGGACGAAGGTTAGGGTTAGGTGTTGGGCTAGGTCTTGGGCTATGTATTCATTTAGGCTTCGGGCGAGAGTTAGGATTAGTGTTACGGTTCAGGTTAGGGTTAGGGTTATGGTTAGGTTTCGGGTTAATGTTTGGTTAAGGGTACCTTTAGTGTTAAAGTTAGTGCTCGGGTTAGGTTTAGGGTTAGGGTTAGGGTTCGGGTTCGGGTTCGGGTTATGGTCGGTGTTCGGGCGAGGGCTAATGTTAGGGTCAGGGCTGGAGTTGTCATTCGGCTTAGAGTTAGGGTTAGGGTGAGTGTTAGGGGTAGGTTTAGGGTTAGGGCTAGGACTCGTGTTAGGGTTAGGGTTAGGGTTAGGGTTAGGGTTAGTTTTAGGGTTAGGTTAGGGTTAGGGTAAGGGTTAGGGCTAGGGTTATGGCTGGGTCTAGGGCTCGGGCTAGGGTTCGGGCTTGTGCTGCGTAAGGGTTATGGCTAGGATTAGGATTAGAGTTCGTCTTACGGCTAGTGGTGGGGTTAGCGCTATGCTTTGGATTAGGGTGAGGGCTAGGGCTAGGGCTAGGTTTAGATTTCGTGTTAGGGCTACGTTTAGGGTTAGGGTTAGTTTTAGGGTTAGGTTAGGGTTAGGGTAAGGGTTAGGGCTAGGGTTATGGCTGGGTCTAGGGCTCGGGCTAGGGTTCGGGCTTGTGCTGCGTAAGGGTTATGGCTAGGATTAGGATTAGAGTTCGTCTTACGGCTAGTGGTGGGGTTAGCGCTATGCTTTGGATTAGGGTGAGGGCTAGGGCTAGGGCTAGGTTTAGATTTCGTGTTAGGGCTACGTTTAGGGTTAGGGTTAGTGTTAGGATTAGGGTTAGTGTTATGGCTAGGCTTTGGGTTTTGTTTAAGGTTATGGTTAGGTTGAGGGTTAGAGTTAGAGCTAGGTTTAGTTTTAGCGCTCGGGTTAGGCGTAGGGTTCGGGATGGGTTCGGGTTAGTTTTCGGGTTATGGTTCGGGTTCGGGTTACGGTTAGTGTTAAGGTTAGGGTTTGGGCTAGGATTAGGGTTAGCATTAGGGTTTAGCGCTAGGGTTAGGGTTAGAGCAAGTGTTAAGGTTAGGGTTAGGGTTAGGGTTAGAGTTAGGGTTAGGGTAAGGGTGAGGGATAGTGCTCGGGCCAGGATTAGGGTTAGGACTCGGGATAGGGCTAGGGTGAGGGTTAGGGTTTGCGCTAGGTTTAAGGTTAGGGTTAGAGTTTGTGTTAGTGTTAGGGTTAGGTTTAGGGTTTGGGCTAGGTTTAATGTTAGGGTTAGGTTTTGGACGAGGGTTCGTCTAGAGCTAGGCTTCGGGCTTGGGTATACATTTAGGCTTCGGGCGAGAGTTAGGTTTAGGGTTACGGTTCGGGTTAGGGTTAGGGTTAGGGTTAGGGTTAGGGTTAGGGTTAGGTTTAGGATAGGTTTAATATTAAAGTAAGTGCTCCTGCTCGGGCTAGTGGTAGGGTTATAGTTAGGGTAGGGTTAGGGTTAGGGCTTGGGTGAGGGTTTCGTTTACGGTTATGGTTCGTGTTAGGGTCAGGGTTCGGGCGAGGGCTAATGTTAGGGTCAGGGCTGGGGTCATGGTTCGTGTTAGAGTTCGGGTTATGGTGAGTGTTAGGGCTAGGACTCGGGTTGGGTTTATGGTTAAGGTTAGGTGTGGTGTTCGGGCTAGGGTTAACGTTCGGATTAGGGTTCGGGCAAGGGCTAGGTTTAGGGCTAGATTTAATGTTCGGGTTCGGGTGAGGGTTAGGGTTAGATTTAGGAGTACGCTTAAGCTTACGGCTGGAGCTTGGGTTCAGGCTCGTGTTAGGGCTAGGTTTATGCTTCGGGCTAGGTCCAGAGCTAGGTTTGGGTTTGGTTTCAGGATAGGTTTAGGGTTAGGGCTAAGGTTAGGGTTATCCTTAGGGTTAGGGTTAGGCTTAGGGTTAGTGTTAGGGTTAGTGTTTGAATTCGGGTGAGGGGTAGGTTTAGGGCTCGGGCTAGGGTTGGCACTCGGGCTCGGGTTAGGTTCAGGATTCGGGTTAGGTTTAGGTTTCGGGTTATGGTTACGTTTAGGACGAAGGTTCGGTCTAGAGTTAGGCTTCGGGCTAGGACTAGTTATAGATTTATGCTTAGGGCTCGGGTTAATGTTAGAGTTAGGGTTAGGATTAGGCTTAGGTTAGGGTTAGGGTTAGGGTTTGTATAAGGGTTAGAGTTCGGGTTAAATTTTTATTACGGTTAAGGTTAGGAATAGAGTTAGGGCTAGGGTTAGTGTTAGGGTTAGGGTTCCAGTAATGGGTAGGGTTAGGGTTAGGGTTAGTGTTAGGGTTAAGTTTAGGACTAGGGTTCGGTCTAGAGTTAGGCATCGGGCTAGGGTATAGTTAGGGTTAGGGCTAGGGTTCGGTTTAGGGTTAGGGTAAGGTTTACGTTTAGGGTTAGGGTTAGGGTTAGGGTTAGGATTAGCGTTAGAGTTAGGGTTAGGGTTAGGGTTATGGTTCCAGTACGGGTTAGGGTTTGGGTTAGGGTTCGGGCTTCAGTTAGGGTTGTTGTTAGGGTTATGGTTCGGGTTAGTGTTCGGGTTAGGGTTTGGATCAGGGTTAGGTTAGGGTTAGGGTTAGTGTTAGTGTAAGGGTTAGAGTTCGGGTTACATTTGGGTTATGGTTAAGATTTGTAATAGGGTTAGGGCTAGGGTTAGTTTTAGGGTTCGCGTTTCGGTTAGCATTAGGGTTCGGGCTAGGGTTAGGGTTAGGGTTAGGGTTCGGGTTAGTGTTTGGGTTAGTGTTAGTGTTAGTGTTTGCGTTAGGTTTAGCACTAGGGTTCGGCCTAGAGTTAGACTTCGGGCATTTAGGGTTAGGGTTAGGTTTAGGGTTACGGTTCGGGTTATTGTGAATGTTAGGTTTCGGGTTAATGTTAGGGTCAGGGTTAGGATTCGTGTTAGGTTAGGGTTGGGGTTATTGTTAGTGTAAGAGTTAGAGTTCGGGTTACATTTGGGTTATGGTTATGGTTAGCAATTGGGTTAGGGCTAAGATTAGTTTTAGCGTTAGCATTTCGGTTAGGATTAGGGTTAGGGCTAGGGTTAGGGTTAGGGTTAGGGTTCCAGTAAGGGTTACGGTTGGGCTTAGTGTTAGGGTTAGTGTTAGGGTTAGGGTAACATAGAAAATAGGTGCAGGAGTAGGCCATTCAGCCCTTCTAGCCTGCACCGCCATTCAATGAGTTCATGGCTGAACATGGAACTTCAGTACCCTCTTCCTGCTTTCTCGCCATACCCCTTGATCCCCCTCGTAGTAAGGACTTCATCTAACTCCCTTTTGAATATATTTAGTGAATTGGCCTCAACTACTTTCTGTGGTAAAGAATTCCACAGGTTCACCACTCTCTGGGTGAAGACGTTTCTCCTCATCTCGGTCCTAAATGGCTTACCCCTTATCCTTAGACTGTGACCCCTGGTTCTGGACTTCCCCAACATTGGGAACATTCTTCCTGCATCTAACCTGTCAAAACTCGTCAGAATGTTAAACGTTTCTATGAGGTCCCCTCTCATTCTTCTGAACTCCAGTGAATACAAGCCCAGTTGATCCAATCTTTCTTGATAGGTCAGTCCCACCATCCCGGGAATCAGTCTGGTGAATTTTCGCTGCACTCCCTCAATAGCAAGAATGTCCTTCCTCAAGTTAGGAGACCAAAACTGTACACAATACTCCAGGTGTGGCCTCACCAAGGCCCTGTACAACTGTAGCAACACCTCCGTGCCGCTGTACTCAAATCCCCTCGCTATGAAGGCCAACATGACATTTGATTTCTTAACCGCCTGCTGTACCTGCATGCCAACCTTCAATGACTGATGTACCATGACACCCAGGTCTCGTTGCACCACCCCTTTTCCTAATCTGTCACCATTCAGATAATAGTCTGTCTCTCTGTTTTTACCACCAAAGTGGATAACCTCACATTTATCCACATTATACTTCATCTGCCATGCATTTGCCCACTCACCTAACCTATCCAAGTCACTCTGCAGCCTCATTGCATTCTCCTCGCATCTCATATTGCCACCCAACTTAGTGTCATCCGCAAATTTGGAGATAATCCATTTTATCCCCTCGTCTAAATCATTAATGTACAATGTAAACAGCTGGGGCCCCAGCACAGAACCTTGTGGTACGACACAAGTCACTGCCTGCCATTCTGAAAAGTAACCATTTACTCCTACTCTTTGCTTCCTGCCTGACAACCAGTTCTCAATCCACGTCAACACACTACCTCCAATCCCATGTGCTTTAACTTTGCACATTAATCTCTTGTGTGGGACCTTGCCGAAAGCCTTCTGAAATTCCAAATATACCGCATCAACTGGTTCTGCCTTGTCCACTTTACTGGAAACATCCTCAACAAATTCCAGAAGATTTGTCAAGCATGATTTCCCTTTCACAAATCCATGCTGACTTGGACCTATCTTGTCACCTTTTTCCAAATGCGCTGCTGTGACATCCTTAATAATTGATTCCATCATTTTACCCACGAGTGAGGTCAGGCTGACGGTCTATAATTCCCTGTTTTCTCTCTCCCTCCTTTTTTAAAAAATAGGGTTACATTGGCTACCCTCCACTCGGTAGGAACTGATCCAGATTCAATGGAATGTTGGAAAATGACTGTCAATGCATCCGTTATTTCCAAGGCCACCTCCTTAAGTACTCTGGGATGCAGTCCATCAGGCCCTGAGGATTTATCGGCCTTCAATCCCATCAATTTCCCCAACACAATTTCCTGACTAATAAGGATATCCCTCAGTTCCTCCACCTTACTAGATCCTCTGACCCCTTTTATATCCGGAAGGTTGTTTTGTGTCCTCCTTCGTGAATACCGAACCAAAGTACTTGTTCAATTGGTCTGCCATTTCTTTGTTCCCCGTTTTGACTTCCCTGATTCTGACTGCAGGGGACCTACGTTTGTCTTTACTAACATTTTTCTCTTTACATATCCATAGAAACTTTTGCAACCCGCCTTAATGTTCCCTGCAAGCTTCTTCTCGTACTCCATTTTCCCTGCCTTAATCAAAGCCTTTGTCCACCTCTGCTAAGTTCTAAATTTCTCCCAGTCCCCGGGTTCGCTGCTATTTCTGGCCAATTTGGTGCCACTTCCTTGGCTTTAATACTATCCTAAATTTCCCTTGATAGCCACGGTTGAGCCACCTTCCCTTTTTTATTTGTACGCCAGACAGGAATGTACAATTGTTGTAGTTCATCCATGTCGTCTCTAAATGTCTGCCATTGCCCATCCACAGTCAACCCCTTAAGTATCATTCGCCAATCTATCCTAGGCAATTCACGCCTCATACCTTCAAAGTTACCCTTCTTTAAGTTCTGGACCATGGTCTCTGAATTAACTGTTTAATTCTCCATCCTAATGCACAATTCCACCATATATGGTCATTCTTCCCCAAGGGGCCTCGTACAATGTGATTGCTAATTAATCCTCTCTCATTACACAACACCCAGTCTAAGATAGGCTCCCCCCTTGTTGGTTCCTCGACATATTGATCTAGAAAACCATCCGTTATGCACTCCAGGAAATCCTCCTCCACCGTATTGCTTCCAGTTTGGTTAGCCCAATCTAATTGCATATTAAAGTCACCCTTTATAACTGCTGCACCTTTATTGCATGCACCCCTAATTTCCTGTTTGATGCCCTCCCCAACATCACTCCGACTGTTTGGAGGTCTGTGCACAACTCCCACTAACGTTTTTTGCCCTTTGGTGTTCTGCAGCTCTCCCCATATAGATTCCACATCATCCAAGCTAATGTCTTTCCTAACTATTGCATTAATCTTCTCTTTAACCAGCAATGCCACCCCACCTCCTTTTCCTTTTATTCTATCCTTCCTGAATGTTGAATACCCCTGGATGTTGAGTTCCCAGCCCTGATCATCCTGGAGCCACGTCTCTGTAATCCCAATCACATCATATTTGTTCACATCTATTTGCACAGTTAATTCATCCACCTTATTGCGGATACTCCTTGCATTAAGACACAAAGCCTTCAGGCTTGTATTTTTAACATCCTTTTTCCTTTTAGAATTTTGCTGTACAGTGACCCTTTTTGTTCTTTGCCTTGGGTTTCTCTACCCTCCACTTTCCCTCATCTCCTTTCTGTCTTTTGCTTTTGCCTCGACTACGCCGGCCCATTCAAGGAAAAAATGTTCCTGATCTTTGTCGATGCATGCTCGAAATGGATCGAGTGCATCATATTGAATTCGTGCACGACATCAACCACTGTGGAGAGTCTGTGCACGGACTTTGCGACACACGGCTTGCTAGACATCCTGGTGAGCGACAATGGTCCGTGTTTTACTAGCTATGAATTCCAGGATTTTATATCGGGTAATGGTATCAAACACGTCAAGGCAGCACCGTTCAAGCCGGCTTTCAATGGCCAGGCGGAACGTGCAGTTCAAATCATAAAACAGGTCATGTTCCAGATTCAAGGACCCTACCTTCAGTACCGCCGATTGCGCCTCCTGCTGGCCTATAGGTCCCACCCGCTTTCGCTCACGGGAGTCCCACCCGCGTAACTACTCATGAAACACATGCTTAAAATGCGTCTGTCCCTTATTCATCCAGCCCTGTCAGATATTGTTGAGGGCAAGAGCCAGTCCCAAATCGAGTGCCATGATTGCAACTCAGTGGGGAGGTGCATAGAAATTGACGACCCAGTATTCGTTCTCAATCACGCTTTGGGAACCAAGTGGCTTGAGGGCACTGTAATAGGCAAAGATGGTAATAGGGTCATAGTGGTCAAACTTCACAATGGGCAGATATGCCGCAAACATCTGGATCAAGTAAAGAAGAGGTTCAGCATGGACACTGTGGAACTGAGGAAGACCACGAGATATTACCTACACGACTGCCAATGGACGAGCAACAAGGACATTCAACAGCATGCACAGTCGCTGCGTCCAGCCCGGACAGGCCAGAATCACCTCATGCGACAGAGACGCATGCCAGGCTCAAGCACCAGACCCCCATGTTTGTAACGTGCACATAACTGTAACCTTCATGTAACTGTAACCTTTAGGTAACAACACTGTACACTGTATACACCTGAGAACTGCACACCTTGACCACAGGGGCTAAACTTGTGGGAGATACTCCTCACCTGGCCGTCCAGGTATATAAAGGGAGGTCCCACACAGGGTCAACACTTCTTGCTCCTGGGATTAAAGGTGCAGGTCACGTAGTGGCCTTGTCTGCAGTACATGCGTCTTGTGATTCTATAGTAATATGTAAGGACACTACATGTAAGAAAGAGAGAGACAGACAGAAGACGGTGTAGGGGTGGGAGAGTGAGAGTGGGTGTAGGGGAGAGAGGCAGAGAGAGAGGGTGTAGGGGACAGAGAGAGAGAGAAAGGGTGTGGGGGAGAGAGGGTGAGAGAGATGGGGTGGTGGGTGTAGGAGAGAGAGAGAGAGCTTGTATTAGTGAGAGAGAGTGAGATCGGGTGTATGGTTGAGAGGGAGAGAGGGATGGAGAAACGGTGTTGTTGAGAGAGAGAGAGAGTGAGAGAGAGAGGAAGGGTGCAGGGGAGAGAGAGAGGAGGGTTTATGGGAGCGAGGTAGAGAGAGAATGAGAGAGTGATAGAGTGAGGGAGGGAGAGAAAGAGAGTGTGCAGGAAACAGAGAGAGGGTGTAGGGGAGAGAAAGAGAGAGAGAGAGAAAGTGTGTATGGGAGAGAGAGGGAGAGAGGGAGAGCGGGTGTAGGGGAGACAGAGAGAGAGAGAGGGTGTAAGGGAGAGAGGGAGAGAGGGATGGAGAAATGGTGTTGGAGAGAGAGAGAGAGGGTGAGAGAGAGAGATAGGAGGGGTTAGGGGAGCGGGATAGAGAGAGAGAGAGAGAGAGTGAGAGAGCGTGTAGTGGTGAGAGAGAGAAAGAGGAGGGTTTAGGGGAACGAGGTAGAGAGAGAGAGAGAGAGAGGATGTGTACCGGGAGAGATAGAGATCAAAATGAAGTAGGAGAGCACGAGAGAGATAGAGGGGGAAAGATAGAGAGACGGTGCAGGGGAAAGACAGAGAGAGAGAGAAAGATAGAGAGAGCGAGATGTAGAGAGAGAGTGTATGGGAGAGTGAGAGATAGAGAGAGCAAGAGAGAGAGTGTAGCAGAGAGGAGAGTTAGAGAGAGTGTCTCGGACAGAGAGAGTGTCTAAGTGAGCGAGGGATAGAGAGGGTGTAGGGGAGAGATAGAGAGAGAAGATGTAGGGAGAGAGAGAGCGACAGAGATAGACAGAGAACGAGGTAGAGAGAGAAAGAGAGAGAGAGGTAGTATAGGGGAATGAAAGAGAGGGAGAGAGTGGATGTAGGGGAGAGAGAGGGAGAGAGATACAGAGAGAGAGAGTGTGTAGGAGAGAGTGAGAGAGAGAGGGTGTAGGGGAGAGAGGAGTAGATAAATGAAGAGGGTGTAGGAGAGAGAGAGAGAGAGAGAGAGAGAGAGAGAGAGAGAGAGAGAGAGAGAGAGAGAGAGAGAGAGAGAGAGAGAGAGAGAGAGAGAGAGAGAGAGAGAGAGGCAAAGTGTGTAGGGGATGGAGAGTGAGAGAGATCTATAGATAGAGAGATAGATTGATCGATAGAGAGCGATAGAGAGAGAGAATGTGTGTAGAGGAGATTGAGAGGGAGGGTGTGTAGGGGGAGAGAGTGAGAGAGAGATAGATAGATAGAGAGATAGATAGATCGATAGATAGAGACAGATATATATATGAGAGGAAAAGAGTGTGTGTGTAGGGGTGAGAAAAAGAGAGGGTGTGTGCCGGGGTGAGAGTAAGAAAGTGTGCGGGAGAGAAAGATCGAGCGGGAGAGAGAGCGGGTGTATGGGTGAGATCGGGAGAGAGATAGAGAGAGAGAGACGAACAGGGAATAGGGGAGAGAGAGCGAGAGAACGAGCGTGTCTGTGTAGGGGAAAGAGAGGGACAGAGAGAGAGAAAGAGGATGTAGGGGAGAGAGAGAACGTGTTTGTGTATTGGAGAGAGAGCGTGAGGGAGCGATTGGAGGGGAGAGAAAGAGAGAGGGAGAGGGAGGGTGGAAAGGAGAGAGAGCAAGAGAGAGATAGATAGATAGAGAGGCAGATAGATCGATAGCTAGATAGAGATAGATAGAGAGAGAGAGAGATTATGTGTGAAGGGGAGAGAGAAGAAGAAAGGGTGTAGGAGAGAGAGAGATCGAGAGGGAGCGAGAGAGGGAGTAGGGGAGAGAGAGAAAAAGAGAGAGAGAGAACGAGAGAGAGCGTGTAGAGGAGAGAGGAATAGAGAGAGAGCAATAAAGATACGGTGTAGGGGAGCGAGGCAGAGAGAGAGGGGGAGAGGGTTTAGGAGAGAGAGACAGAGAGAGAGCGAGAGAAAGAGAGAGAGAAGGAGCATGTAGGGGTGAGAGAGGGTGAGAGAGGGTGAGAGCGGGTGTAGGGGAGGGAGGGAGGGAGAGAGAGAGACTGTAGTGGACAGAGATAGAGACGGAGCGTGAGAGTATCTAGGAAAGAGTGAGAGAGAGGGTGTAGGGGTGAGAGAGACAGAGTGAGAGGGTGTGGGTTGAGAGAACGAGAGAGGGAGAAAGAGAGAGAGAGAGAGAGAGAGAGAGAAAGGGTGTATGGGAGAGAGGGTTAGCGGGAGGGAAAATGGGTGTAATGGAGAGAGCGAAAGAGAGAGAGAGGGAGGATGTAGGGGTGAGACAGAGAGAGGAGGGTGCCGGGGAGCGAGGTAGATAGAAAGAGAACAAGAGAGAGAGAGAGTGAGAGAGATAGAGAGAGAGTGGGTGTACAGGAGACAGGGAGATAGTGGGGAAGTGGCTGTAGGGGAGGGAGCGTTAGAGCGAGGGAGGGTGTAGGGGTGAGAGAGAGTGAGAACGGATGTAGGGGAGAGAGGGTGAGAAAAGGGTGTAGGGGAGCTAGAGAGATGGGAGTGGGGGCAAGAGAGAGAAATGTTGTTGTGGGGACAGAATATATAGCAGAGAGAGAGAGGGATTGAGAATGATTGTAGTGGAGAAAGAGAGAGTGAAGGTACAGGTGAGAGAGAGTGAGAAAGAGAGAGAGTGATAGAGAAAGGGTGTAGGGGAAGATAGAGAGAGAAATGATGTAGGGGTTAGAGAGAGAGAGAGAGAGAGAGAGTGAGAGGGGTTAAAGAGAGAGAAAGAGAAGGTGTAAGAGAAAGAGAGAGAGAGAGAGAGAGAGAGAGAGAGAGAGAGAGAGAGAGAGAGAGAGAGAGAGAGAGTGTGGGTATGTGTAGGGGTGAGAGAGAGTGAGGGAGAGGATAAAAGGGAGAGTGAGGGAGTTTGAGTGGGAGTGTGTGTAGGGAGAGAGGGTCATCTATTTCACATTACTGTATATATCTGTATCTGACCATGCTATACATGACTGTAACTAGATCAGACCTGTAACAATAAGCATACCTTACCACCAGGGGTGCACTTGCAGGAGACACTCCATACCTGTCCCGCTGAGGTATATAAAGGGAGGTCTTAGACAAGTGCAGCACCGGACAGCTGGAATTAAAGGTGCAGGTCCTGAGTGACCTTGACTTCAGCATGTGTCTCATGCAAGTCAATGTAATTAGAGTCAGGACTTAACAGTGGCGACGAGCTACGGGATCACAGAATCCACAGAATGGCTACCAACAGCTCAGATGAGCAATACAATGCTGGAGAAAATTGGGATGATTTTATCGCTAGGCTCCAGCAAAGCTTTGTGACCAGGACTGACTGGGATAAGGCAGACAAGAGAAGAGCCCATCTGTTGACCAGCTGTGGCTCGAAAACATACGCTTTAATGAAAGAACTGCTGGCACCCGAGAAACTAGCAAGCAAGTCGTTTGAGGTGTTGAGCACACTTGTGAGAGACCACCTTAAACCAGCGAGCATCCTACACATGGCCAGACACAGGTTCTACAACTACAAACGCCGTGTGGGCCAAAGCATACCCGACTTCGTGGCGGAACTTCGGAGGCTGGCTAGTTCATATGAGTTCCCCGATGAACTAAGGAGAGAAGTAATTAAATACTTTTTTTATTGAACGAATAGGCCATGCAGGCATATTCCGAAAGCTTATAGCGACTATGAACATGACTCTAGGGGCAGCAGCACTGGTCGCACAGACGTTCTAGGCAGGTGAAGAAGAAACGAGGCTGATCTATAGTTTGGATACAACAGCCAACGAGGCATCGGAACAAGGGTTCACATTGTGAAACAGACCGCTATCCCCACACATAGACTAAGGTAGGAGAGCAGGCCTTCAAAAGCAGACAATGGCGCCAGAAGCCATCAAAATCAAGGGCCACATGAACGGTCAATCACACTTCATCAACCCACAATGTGAGCAATGAACAACAGATTGAGAGAAGCTCAAGGGAGATCAGCCAGACGCAGTTCATCCTTCGGAAACAATGGAAACGGTCTTTGTTGGAGATGTGGGGGAAGGCACTCAACCAGGATGTGTCGATTTCAGCATGCTATTTGCAGAAACTGCAACTACACAGGGCATCTGGCTCGCATGTGCAGAAAAACAGCAGCTCGGCTGGTATACGAATTGGAAGGGTCAGAAAGCGGACCAGAAGATAGTTGGAACAGTGCACGGGATGCCGAGGTACAGCGGGTTCACATGATCAATGTCCATTGTTCTTACACCAAGACGCCTCCAATTATAATGAGGGTTCTACTCAACGGAATACCCGTCAATATGGAACTGGACACGGGGGCCGGTCAATCCCTCATGAGCGTTCAAAAATTTGAACAGCTGTGGCCGCACAAAAGCAACAGATAAAAACTCACAAAGATCGACACCAAACTAAGGACCTATACGAAAGAAATCGTACCAGTCCTTGGCAGCGCCATGCTCTCAGTCACACATAAAGGGATGGTGAACCGACTTTCTCTGTGGATTGTACCCGGGGATCTCCCAGCCCTGTTGGGGAGAAGCTGGCCAGCAGAACTTAATTGGAAATGGGATGATGTTCACGCCATGTCGTCAGAGGAACGGACCTCCTGCTCAACATTTCGAAGCCGTTTTGAACATCTCTTTCAGCTAGGTGTGGGCACCTTCAAAGGGGCTAAAGTTAGATTCTACATCACACAGAATGCCAGAGTGGTCCATCACAAGGCTAGGGCTGTGCCTTATGTGATGAGGCAAAAGATTGAACACGAACTGGACCAGTTTCTGCGGGAAGGCATAAATTCTCCCGTGCAATTCAGCGAGTAGGCAAGCCCCACTGTCCCCGTCATGAAGCCTGATGGATCCGTGCGAATCTGCGGGGATTACAAGTTGACCATAAACAGAGTCTCCCTACAGGAGCAACACCCGCTGCCCAGAGGAGGATCTATTTGCCACGTTGACTGGAGGAAATCGAAACTTGACCTCACATCTGCGTTTCTGGCGCAAGAACTGATGGAAGAGTCTAAGCTACTCACCACCATCAACACACATCGAGGCCTTTGTGTGTACAATCGATGCCCATTCGGCATCAGGTCGGCAGCTGCTATATTCCAGCGCATCATGGAGAGTCTGCTCAAATCCATCCCAGGGATGGTTGTGTTTCAAGATGACATACTCATCACGGGCAAGGACACCAACTCTCATCTCCGCAATCTTGAGGAAGTACTAAGTCGATTCAATCAGTTCGGCCAAAGAGTTAAGAAATCCAAGTGTCTGTTTCTCGCGCCTGAGGTTGAATTTTTGGGCAGAAGGATTCCCTCTGATGGAATCCGCCCAACTGAATCCAAAACCGAAGCAATTACCCTGACACCCAGGCCCCAGAATGTCTCGGAACTGCGCGCCTTTCTCGGGCGACTAAATTACTTTGGGAACGTTATGCAGAACCTGAGCACGCTGCTGGAGCCCCTCCACGTGCTAGTCAGAAATGGGTGCGATTATTTTTGGGGGTACGCCCAAGAACGCACGTTCAATAAGGCATGCAAACTTCTATGTTCCAAGAGTGTTTTATCCTTTTTTGACCCAGATAAAAAGTTAGTCGTTATGTGTGATGCATCAGCGTATGGGGTCGGGTGCGTTCTACATCACATCAATGATGCGGGTAAATTGCAGCCCGTAGGTTATGTCTCCAGGTCACTTTGGCGGGCAGAGCGCGGGTATGGTATGGTTGAGTAGGAGGCGCTCGTGTGCGTGTACGGTGTCAAAAAGGTGCACCAATACCTTTTCAGGCCCAAGTTTGCTTTAGAAACGGACCAAAAACACCTCACATCCCTACTATCCCAGTGGAAGGCAATCAACACCAATGCCTCAGCGCGCATTCAGAGGTGGGCACTCATGCAGGCAGCTTATGACTAAATGATAAGGCACAGACCAGACACAGACAACCGTGCCGACACGCTTAGCATGCTACCCCTGGCGACCACAGAAGTGTCCGACGAACAGGACTGTTAGATGGTCATGGCAATCAATGCCTTTGAATCCACAGGTTAACCCATGACACCTCGCCAAATCAGAACCTGGACGAGCAGCGACCCCATGTTATCTCCAGTTAAAAGAGGCATTTTAACCGGTGACTGGGCATAGGCTCGGGATGCCTGCCCCGAGGAGTTCAAACCCTTCCATAGGTGCATGCATGAACTCTCACGACAGGCAGACTGCCTGATGTGGGGTAGCCGAGTGGTTATGCCCTTACGAGGCAGGGAGGCATTTATCCAGCAGCTCCATCGCGAGCACCCGGGTATTGTTCTTATGAAGGCCATAGCCAGATCTCATGTCTGGTGGCCTGTCATTGACGCGGACTTGAAGCTCTGCGTCCGTCGGTGCACCATTTGTGCCCAACTCAGTAATGCCCCCAGGGAGGCCCCCCAAGCCCCTGGCCCTGGCCCACCAAAACGTGGTCGCGAGTGCATGTAGACTATGTGGGCCCATTCATGGGCACAATGTTCCTCGTAGTCGTTGATGCATTTTCAAAATGGATCGAGTGCACCATATCAAACTCGAGCACCACCTCCACCACTGTGGAGAGCCTTAGAACCATGTTTGCAACTCTCGGCATTCCTGACAGATTGGTCAGTGATAATGATCCGTGCTTCACCAGCGCAGAATTTCACGATTTTGTAGTTTGCCACGGTATAAATCACGTTAAGACGGCACGTTTCAAGCCGGCCTCCAATGGCCAGGCGGAGCGAGCAGTGCAGATCATTAAACAAGGCATGCTCAGAATCCAAAGTTCCACACTGCAGAGCCGCCTGTTGCGACTGCTGCTGGCATACAGATCTCATCTGCATTTGTTGACTGGTGTTCCCCCACGCAACTATTGGTGAAACGAACCTTAAAGACCAGGCTCTCGTTAATCCTCCCAGACATGTATGAAATTTTTGAGGCTAAGCATCAAAAGCTAACTGAGTACCATGACCTAAAATCGACGGGGAGGTGGAAAGAGATAGGGGACAAAGTGTTTGTGTTAAACTATGGAAGGGGTCCCAAATGGCTTGCAGGGACTGTAACAGACAAAGAGGGAAACAGGCTACTGGTTGTACAAATGGACAATGGCCAAACCTGCCGGAGGCATGTAGACCAAGTAAAAAGTAGATTCACTGATAATACTGAAGAACCAGAGGCAGACTACAATGTGGAACTCACACCACACCTGGTGGACAGACAGATGGAACAACCTGAGGAAAGGGCAGTGTCAACCGATAGCCCAGGCGAGATACCAGCAATCACATCAAACGAACAGACAGCCCAGGCGAGATACCAGCAATCACACCGAACTAAAAACAGACACCAAGGCAAACAACTGATCCACAACTAAGACGCTCCACAAGCGAGCGCAGACCACCTGAGAGAATGAATCTATAAAGGCAATAAGACCTTGGGGAGGGTGATATCATGTATCTCATATTACTGTATATAACTGGACCTTACCATGTTATACACGACGGTAACTGGATCTGACCTGTAACAATAAGCATACCTTACCACCAGGGGTGCACTTGCAGGAGACACTCCATACCAGTCCTACTGAGGTACGTAAAGAGGATTCTTAGGCAAGTGCAGCACGGGAGAGCAGGAATTAAATGTGCAGGTCCTGAGTAACTATGACTTCAGCATGTGTCTCGTGTAAGTCAGTACATTCGAGTCAGGACTTAACAGAGAGAGTGATAGAGAGATAGGAAGATAGAGAGATAGATCGATCGATAGATAGATAGAGATAGATCTAGAGAGAGAAAAAGTGAGAATGTGTGCAGGGGTGAGAAAGAGAGAGCGGGTGTGTGTTGGGGAGAGAGAGAGAGTGAGAAAGTGTATGGGAGTGAGAGAGAGAGCGATAGAGAGGGAGAGAGTGATAGAGAGAGATAGAGAGAGGGAGAGGGAGTAGGGGAAAGAGAGAGCGTGAGTGAACGAGCATGTCTTTGTAGGGGTGAGAGAGGGAGAGAGAGAGAGCAAGAGGATGTAGGGGAGAGAGCAAGAGTCTGGATAGGAGCGAGGGAGAGAGATCGGATGTAGGGCAGAGAGAGAGAGAGAGAGAGAGAGAGAGAGAGAGAGAGATGGAGAGAGAGAAGAGTTTGTGTTTAGCATTATTGGAGGCATCTTGTTGTAGGAGCATAGGCCATTGATCGTGTTGACCAGCAGTACATCGGTGTCCTGGGTACTGTACCCACTCTCTTCTGGTCCGCTTTCCGATTCTTCCGATTCTTAGCCGAGCTGCCGTTTTTCTGCACATGCGGGCCAGATGCCCTGCATAGTCGCAGTTTCTGCAAACAGCATGCTGAAATCGACACCCCATTGATGAGTGCCTTCCCCCACACCTCCAGCACAGACCGCTTCCATTGTTTCCAAAGGATGAGCTGCGTCTGTCTGATCTCTCTTGAGCTTCTCTCAGTTTGTAGTTGATTGCTCGCATTGTGCGTTGATGAGGTGTGAACCGCCGTTCATGTGGTCCTTGATGGCTTCTGGCGCCATTGCCTGTTCTTGAGGGCCTGCTCTCCTGCCTTTGTCTGTGGGCGGTGGGGGGTGGGGGGTAGTGACTTGTTTCATCCTGTGAACCACTTGTTCCGATGATTCTTTTGTTGTCATACCCGCAGTGTAGATCAAACTCATTTCTTCTTCTCCTGCCATGAATGTCTGTGCAACCAGTGCTGCTGCCTCTAGGGTCAAGCTCTATGAGCTTTCAGAATATGCCTGCGTGGCCTATTCCTTCAATAAAAAAGTCTCTCAGTACTTCTCTCCTTAGTACATCGGAGAACTCACATAAGCTAGCCAGCCTCCGAAGTTCTGCCACGGAGCCGGATATGCTCTGGCCCACACAGCGTCTGTAGTTGTAAACCTGTGTCTGGCCATGTGTAGGCTGCTTGCTGGCTTCAAGTTGTCTCTTACCAGTGTGCTCAACTCTTCAAACAACTTGCTTGCTGGTTTCTCGGGTGCCAGCAGGTCCTTCATTAAGGCGCATCTTTTCGAGCCACAGCTGGTCAAGAGATGAGCTCTTCTCTTGTCTGCCTTATCATTGCCTAACCAGTCTTTGGTTACGAAGCTTTGCTGGAGCCTTTCTATAAAGTCCTCCCAATGATCTCCAGCATTGTATTTTCATCTGAGCCGTTGGTCGCCATTCTGTGGATTCTGTAATCCTGTTACTCATCGTCACTGTAAAGTCCTGTCTCTGCAGACCAGTTAGGACACCTGCCATAGTTTAGCACAAACACTTTGACCTTATCTCTTTTTTTTTTGAAGTCAAGGTCACTCACGACCTGCACCTTTATTACACAGTTCTCCAATGCCACACTTGCCTGAAACCTGTCCTTATATGTCTGGGACAGGTATCCAGTGTCTCTTGCAAGTGCACACCTGGTGGTAAGGTCAGCTTGTGGTTACAGGTCATATCTAGTTAAAGTCATATATAGTATGGTAAGATACAGTTATGTACAGTAATGTGGGATATATGATAGGAGAGACAGAGAGTGAAGGGAGTGAGGGGGAGAGAGATAATTGGTGTAGTGGAGAGAGATTGTTCAGCGGAGAAAGAGTGTGAGAGAGAATGAGAATGAGTGTAGTGGAGAAAGAGAGTGAGGGCAGGTGAGAGAGAGAGAGAGAAAGAGAGAGAGAGAGAGAAAGAGGTTAAATAGAGAGAGAGAGGGTGTAGTGTAAAGAGAGACACAGAGGAATAGAAAGTGAAAGCGTGTAGGGGAGAGAGAGAGAGAGAGACAGTGTGTATTTTGTGGAGAGGGATAGAGTGAGAGAGAGGAAGAGAGGGACGGTGCAGGCGAGAAGAGAGCGAGCGAGAGAGAGAGAGAGTAGGGGTGAGTGGGAGAAAGAGAGAGAGAGAGAGTGAGTGTTGGGGAGAGAGATGGAGAAAGTTCGGAGAGGGTGCAGGAGAGAGAGAAAGAGAGGATGTAGGGGTAAGAGAGTGAGAGTGGGTGTAAGGGAGAGAGGCAGAGAGAGAGTGTAGGGAAGAGAGAGAGGAAGAGATAGACTGTAGAGGAAAGAGAGAGGGATTGAGAGAGGCTGTAGGTCAGAGAGATAGAGAGAGAGAGAGAGAAAATGTGTGGGGGAAAGAGAGAGAGAGAAGGGGAGAGGGTGTAGGAGAGAGAGAGGGGGGAGCGTGTAGGGGTGAATAAGAGTGAGAGTGGGTGTAGGGGAGAGAGTGAGAGAGAGAGAGTGCATGTGGGATAGAGAGAGGGAGAGAGAGAGCGGTTGTAGGGGAGAGAGAGACAGCAAGAGGGAGGGTGTAGGGGTGAGAGAGAGAGAGGAGGGCTTAGAGGAGCGAGGTGGAGAGCGAGAGAGGGAGAAAGAGGGAATGTAGAGGAGAGAGAGATGGAGAGAGAGAGAGAGAGAGAGAGAGAGAGAGACAGAGTGTGTAGGGGATAGAGTGAGAGAGATATATAGATAGAGAGATAGACAGATCGACAGTTAGAGATAGATGGAGAGAGTGTGTATGTGTGTTTAAGCGTGAGAAAGAGAGAGAGATTGTGTATAGGGGAGAGAGAGATGGAGAGAGAGAAAGCAAGAGGCGGTGTATGGGAGAGAGAGAGAGAGTTTAGGCAAGAGTAGGAGAAAGAGAGAGAGAGAGAGAGAGAGAGAGATTCTAGAGGAGAGAGGTAGAGAGACGGGATGTAGGGGAATGAGAGAGAAGGAGAGCGAGATAGGTTGTCGGCAAGAGAAAGAGTTTAGCGGAGAGAGAGAGAGAAAATGAGTGGAGTGGAGAACGAGAGAGAAATGGTGCACGTGAGAGATAGAGAGAGAGCGAGCGAGAGAGAGAGAGAGAGAGAGAGAGAGAGAGAGAGAGAGAGAGAGAGAGAGAGAGAGAGAGAGAGAGAAAGAGAGAGAGAAAGAGGGAGAGGGTGTAGGGGAGAGATAGAGAGAGAGAGAGAGAGAGAGACCGGATGGGGGGAAGAGAGAGCAAGAGAGAGATAGAGGGTGCAGCAGAAAGGGAGATAGAGAGAGAGAGAGAGAGAGGGAGTAGGGGGGAGAGAAAGAAAGAGAGAGCGAGAGAGTGTAGCGGAGAGAGAGAGAGAGATCGAGAGAGAGTTGATTTGTAGGGGTGAGAGTGTGTAGGGGAGAGAGGGAGAGAGAGAGAGGGAATGGGTTTAGGAGACAGAGAGAAAGAGAGAGGGAGAGTGTATAGGAGAGAGGGAGAGAGATGGAGAGGGAGAGGGTGTAGGAGACAGAGAGAGAGAGGGCATAGGGGTGAGAGAGAGTGAAAGCAGGTGTCGGGGAGACAGAGAGAGAGAGAGGGTATAAGGGATATAGAGAGAGGGAGAGAGAGTGTGTAGCAGAGAGAGAGAGATAGTGAGAGCGAGAGGGGTTATAGGAAAGAGAGGGAGAGAGAGACAGAAGGAGAGTGCGAGAGAGAGAGAGAGATAGAGGGTTTTGGGGAGGGAGAGAGATAGAGACGGAGAGTGAGAGAGATGGTGTAGTGGAGAGAGAATATTTAGTGGAGAGAGAGAGAGAGATTGAGAATGACTGCAGTGGAGAAAGATTGTGACTGCAGGTGAGAGAGAGAGTGAGAAAGAGAGAGAGAGAGAGAGAGAGAGAGAGAGAGAGAGAGAGGATGTAGGGGATGAAATAGAGAAAGGGGATGTAGAGGGTAGAGAGAGAGCGAGAGAGTGAAAGAGAACGAGAGAGAGAGTGAGAGAGAGAGGGGGGTTAAAGAGAGAGAGAGAGAGAGAGAGAGAGAGGGTGCAGTGGAAAGAGAAACACAGAGAGAGAGGTTGAGAGTGTGTAGGGGAGAGAAAGAGAAAGAGAGAGAGAGGGAGAGAGAGAGAGTGAGTGTGTGAAGGGGAGAGAGAGAGTGATGGAGAGGGTATAAGAGAGATAGGAGATTGAGAGGGAGGGTGTGTAGGGGAGAGAGAGTGAGAAAGAGATAGATAGATAGAGATAGTAGAGATTGAGAGAAAGACAGTCTGTGTGGGGATGGGAAAGAGAGAGAGGGTGTGTGTCGGGGAGAGAGAGAGAAAGTGTGTAGGAGAGAGAGAGAGAGTGAGATCGAGAGCGAGTGAGAGCGGCTGTATGGGAAAGAGAGGGAGAGAGATGGAGAGTGAAAGAGAGAGGGAGAGTGAGTAGGGGAGATAGACAGAGAGCGAGAGAATCATCCTGTCTGTGTAGGGGAGATAGAGGGAGAGAGAGAAAGAGGATGTCGGGGAGAGAGCAGGATGGCGTGTCGAAGAGAGAGCAAGAGAGAGAGAGAGGATGTCGGGGAGAGAGAGAGAGATTGGTGTGAGTGTGTAGTGGAGAGAGAGACTGAGGGAGAGGTTATAGGGGAGAGAGAAAGAGAAGGAGAGGGAGGGTGTGTAGGGGAGAGAGAATGAGAAGACATAGATAAATAGATAGAGAGATAGATAGATCGATAGCCAGATATAGATAGAGAGAGAGAGAGTGTGTTTTTGTGTAAGGGTGAGAAAGAGAGAGAGAATGTGTATAGGGGAGAGAGTGAGAGAAAGGGAGTAGGAGAGAGAGAGAAGAGAGAGAGAGAGACGGAGCGAGAGAGGGAGTCGGGGAGAGAGCGACCTGGAGGCATAAGCCAGTTTGTAGTTGACCCTCAGCATTGCCCTGCTGCAACACGCACCCAACCCCATAGGATGATGCAACACATGTCAGAACCAATTTTTTCACAGCGGTCGTACAGGATCAACAACTTGTTTGAACAAAATAGGTTTCGCGCCCGATCAAAAGCCCGTTCCTGAAAGTCCCCCAAAACAAATCGCAAGCCTTAGGCAGGAGCGCGTGTAGCAACTCCAACAACGTGCTCAAATTCGGCAGAAAGTTCCTGAAATCGTTCAACAGTCCCAGAAATGAACGCAACTCTAATGTATTGCAGGACCTGGGTGCTCATCGAATCGCCTCTGTTTTGAATTCGGTGGGCCGAATCCAATCTGCAGCAACCCTCCTGCCCAGAAATTCAACCTCAGGAGCTAAAAATACACATTTAGACTTCTTGAGTCGCAGGCCTACCTGGGCCAGTCGGCGTAGCACCTCCTCCAGGTTGTGAAGGTGTTCCACGGTTTCTAGATCCGTAATAGAATGTCGTCCTGGAACACGATCGTTCCAGGAATGGATTTAAGCAGGCTTTCCACGTTTCGTTGAAAAATCGCGGCCGCTGATCAAATGTCAAATGGGCACCTTTTATAAATGAACAGTCCCTTGTGCGTGGTGATGGTTGTCAATAGTTTAGACTCATCGGCTAGTTCCTGGGTCATATAGGCTGAAGTGAGGTCCAACTTGGTGAACAGCTTGCCACCTGCCAGCGTGGTGAAGAGGTCCTCCGCTCTCGGGAGCGGGTATTGATCTTGTAGGGACACCCGATTGATGGTGGCCTTGTAGTCGCCACAGATCCTGACAGAGCCATCCGCTTTCAGGACTTGAACGATGGGGCTCGCCCAGTCGCTGAATTCAACAGGCGAGATGATGCCCTCTCACAACAGCTGGTACAATTCGCACTTGATTTTTTTCTCGCATCATATATGGCACCGCTCTGGCGTTGTGGTGCACTGGCCTGGTGTCGGGAGTGATGTGTATCACTACTTTGGTGCCTTTGAAAGTCCCGCCTCCAGGCTGGAATAGTGAATCGAATTGTTGTAGGACTTGTGAGCACGAGGTTCGCTCCACAGATGACATTGCGTGAACATCCCCCCATTTTCAGTTGATCTCGGCTAACCAGCTCCTCGCCAACAGTGCGGGACCATTGCCCAGGACAATGCAGAGCAGCAGCCGATTCACAAACCCATTGTGTGTGACAGCCAACATTGCACAGCCGATCACCGGAATGATTATTTAGTGTAAGTCCGTAATTGTGTCTCAATACTTGCTAATTTGGGTCTATTGGCTTTAAGTGGCCATAGCTTCTCAAATTGCTGAACGCCCATGAGTGACTGGCTGGACCCAGTGTCCAGCTCCATGCGTACTGGGATACCGTTTAATAAAATCCTCATCATCATTGGTGGCGTTTTGGTGTATGAACTGTCGTCGCATGGACAGAGAGAGAGAGAGAGGGAGAGAGAGGGTCGAATGGGGAGAGAGATATAGAGAGAAGGTGTAGCGGAGAGAGAGAGAGAGGCGGTGTAGGGGAGAGAGAGAGAGAGCGAGAGAGAGAGAGAGCAAGGCAGAGAGGGTGTATAGGGGAGGATAGAGAGAGGGAAGGTATAGGGGAGAGAGAGAAGAGAGCGAGAGAGAGAGGGAGAAAGAGAGGGTGTAGAATAGAGATAGAAAAAGAAAATGTAGGGTAGTGTTGGAGAGAGAGAGAGAGAGAGAGGGTGCAGGGGTGAGAGGGAAAGAGATACAGAGAGGGTGTAGTGGAGCGAGGGTGAGAGAGATAGATGTTGCAGGGAAGAGAGAGAGAGAGATAGAGAGAGGGAGGATGTTGGGGAGAGGGAGAGAGGGTGTAGAGGAGACAGAGAGTGTGTGTAGGGAGTTGGAGAAATAAGGAGCTTGAGAGAGGATGTAGGAGAGAGCGCGAGGGAGTGTGTGTGTGTAGGGGGGACAGTGGGTGACAGAGAGAGTGAGCTGTATGGGAGACAGAGAGAGAGAGAGCGATAGTGTGTATAGGGGAGAGAGAGGGATAGAGGGTGGGTTTTATGAGGGAGAGAAAGAAATAGAGGATGTAGGAGATGGAGATAGGATGTAGGCACAGAGAGAGAGATAGAGAGAGGGTGGAGTGCAGAGAGAGAGAGAGAGAGAGAGAGATAGGAGTAGCGAGAGAGAGCAAGTGGTGTAGGGGAGAGAAAGAGAGTGAGGCAGAGAGGGGGTGTAGGGGAGAGAGAGAGAGAGAGTGAGAGAGAGAGAGAGAGACGGAGAGAGAGAGAGAGAGAGAGAGAGAGATATTCGAGTGGTGAGAGAGAGAATGAGTATAGTGGAGAACAAGAGAGAGGGTGCAGGTGAGAGAGAGAGAGAGAGAGGAGAGAGAGGAAGGGGAGGGGAAGAGGGGGAGGGGTGAGGGAGAGAGAGATAGAGAGAGGTGAGAGAGAGAGAGAGAGAGAGAGAGAGAGAGAGAGAGAAGAGAGAGAGAGAATGAGTATAGTGGAGAACGAGAGAGAGAGGGTGCAGGTGAGAGAGAGAGAGAGAGAGAGAGAGAGAGAGAGAGAGAGAGAGAGAGAGAGAGAGAGAGAGAGAAGAGAGAGAGAGAG